>NW_015386716.1:372057-431683 GCF_001527695.2 Protobothrops mucrosquamatus
TGTGTTTGGTTATTTATTTAAATTTATTAGCTGCCCCAATCCAGTTGATTCTTTCTGGACTAAATGAAGGATTCCCTGCAAGAAATAAACTATATCTCATGGACATTGGGAAGGACATGTCAGCAAGCATTTCATCAATCTCATCAGGAAGGTGTTAAATTAGAGCAACATGAAGAAGATGACAAAAACTCACAGCCACATGCACTATTAGGGCTGGGGCCAACAATGCAGGAGACAAGGAAGACACAGGACATTCACCAGAACCTATAAAGATTGCATCAGAAAACTAAAGCCCAAAATGAATTAGGCTTTGCAAGAAATGCCTCAAACAACAAAGAGGTCCTTTCTGTAGGTCTACAGTGAGAAGAAAGGAATGAATTGGTAACCTGTGATGGAGTATGCTTTGTAGCTCTTATGTATTTGAGCTATTTTGAACTTGGGATTGGGAAGATGAGTATAGTTGACTATTCAAGCAACAGCAAGAATGCCAGTTTTGATAGAAAGGTTAATCATTTGGTATTGATAGTTCATAACTGCTACAAAGGATATGCAGGGTAAAGAAGCAAAGTGCTCAATATTGACCTGTTGATAGTACTATCCATTATTTTGTTTCTGTTGCTGTTTTTATGTGTTGAAGTACTACTAGTTAAAGTAGTATTTGTTAAATTATTTTCTTATAATAAATGCTTGGGGGCTGGTGAACAATCTGAAACCTCGTGAAGTCATCAGTGAACTGAAGATATAGGATGGTATTCAGACAATACTGTAACCAGGGTTTCAAAGCTTAAAAGGTTCTGCAAGGAAAGGAATTGCAAGGGAAACTTGCCTATCACTGCGTCCTTCCTCATACTGTGCAATTCAATGCATTTCTATCAGTCAGGCCCGTCCATGCTACAGAGCTCAGTGACTAATGGCTAAGGAGTGCATTGTAGCATCCTGTTTGCTGCAGAGGGATCAAGAACATTCTTTACCCTGCAAATTTTAATCCCTCTGACGCCTTTGTTTGTTTGTTTAATTAGATTTTTATCCCAGCTTTATTACTTTACATTTATCTCAATGTGGTAGCAACATACACTTCCTGTTTTCCCTACAACAACAACCCTGTGAGGTGGATTGGGCTGAGAGAGAGGGACTGGCCCAAAGTCGCCCAGCCACCTGCATGCCTAAAGTGGGATTAGAACTCATGATCTCCTGGTTTCTAGCCTGGTGCCTTAACCATTATACTGAACTGGCTCAGTAAATAATAGACATGAGTATCAAGAATGAAATGAAGATGGTTCGGGTTAACAATCCATACACGCACAAACACACATCCACACACACCAATGGGTCCATTGTCATCTTTTCCTCTCTTTACACTTCCTCTTCACTCTTTGCTTTTGTGAGGCTTTAGAAAAACAACAAAAAATCCCTGAAACTGATGCCTGTCAAAATATTTATTTGACTTCTTTCTATTCAGTACTAATGGCTTCTGAATAAAACTAAAAATGAAAGCTCTTTTAGTCAAAAATGACGAGGGAAAGCCAGCTGGGATATTGGCAGTTTGGATAACAATAGAAAACAAGCAGTTCTCCCTGCCATTATTGTGAGCCAGGAACACGTAAGCATTGTAAAGGATTTTTGTAAAAAAAAAAAAAAAAAGCCTGCATATGCACAAAGCACAATCCTTTGCCAGGCTGGTGTGCTCAGTGAAATAACTGGAGATATGTAGGGTTAGTTTAAGGCTACAGCCAGTCACCCAAATTGTAATATCTTATGGGTCTTCAAAATGCACTGAGTTTCACTAGTAGAATCTCTTTTATATCATATTAGATTTCATACAATTATGGCAAAAATATTTGTGATCTATATTAATACTACTGTGAAACTCTGTGAAAAATATCATGCTAAAAATCCCTTCAGAACTCAGGTTTGCCATTCCCTATTACTATGCACCCATTACTTCTAAGATTTAAATGAAATTAAAAATAAGCACCCATTTTGGTTTGCATTTTTTTTCCAGTTATGGTGATTTCAGTTGTTTTAAAAGGAAGTTCAACCTATATATCATCATGTAAATGTAGACAGTCACTTGAATTATTCCATAAAAGATAATATCTAGCTAATCTAATACTGTTTCCATTAGTGATGAATTAGAGGCTCTTCCAATGCTTAGCATAAGTTTCTTCATCAAGTTATCAGTAATGGTGGAATGGTCTTACTCAATGTTGAACCACAGTACATCCATGGTTAATGCTAGGAAAATTCCAGGCTGTGTACAGGTGATCCTCAACTTACAACCACAATTACAGTTGTTAAGTGAGTTTTACCCCATTTTAAGATCCTTTTTGCCATAGCTGTTAAGTGAATCACTGCAATTCTTATGTTAGCAACACAGTTGTTAAGTGAATCTGGCTTCCCCATTGACTTTGCTTGTCAGAAAATTGCAAAAGCTGATCACATGACTCCGGGATGCTGCAACCATCACAAATATGATCAGTTGCCAAGTGTCTGAATTTTGATCATGTGACCATGGGGATGCTGCAACAGTCGTAAGCATGAAAAAGTTATAAGTCATTATTTTGGTGCCACTGTAACTTTGAACGGTCACTAAACGAATGGTTGTAAGTGTAAGACTATCCGTATGCCAGTTTAGGACCAAATGGCAAAACATTTGATGTTCTTCTGAAGTTAATTCAATTAAGGAAGCATTCTAGATACTACAGCAGACCATTCCACAGCAGACACATCAAAATGAACAAAATTCCAAAGCAGTAGGGTTGGGGTTTTTTATATTAGTATTAGATAGGTCAAATGCATCCTACTAAATGCCTAGTTGCCATCACATTGATAGCTATATTTCAAAAACAGAGGTATATTGCATCCAGTTTTGGTCACCATGATGTAAAAAAGATGTTGAAACTCTAGAAAGAGTACAGAGAAGAGCAACAAAGATGATTAGAGGTCTGGAGGCTAAAACACATAAGGAACGGTTGCTGGAATTGGGTATGTCTAGTTTAATGGAGAGAAGGACGAGGGGGGACATGATAGCAGTGTTCCAATATCTCAGGGGCTGCCACAAAGAAGAGGGAGTCAAGCTATTCTCCAAAGCACAGGAAGGCAGGACAAGAAGCAACGGGTGGAAACTAATCAAGGAGAGAAGCAACCTAGAACTAAGGAGAAACTTCCTGACAGTTAGAACAATTAACCAGTGGAACAACCTACCTCCAGAAGCGGTGAATGTTCCAACACTGGAAGTTTTTAAGAAGAGACTGGACAGCCATTTGTCTGAAATAGTATAGGGTTACCTGCCTGAGCAGGGGGTTGGACTAGATGACCTCCAACGTCCCTTCCAACTTTTTATTATTATTATTATTATTATTATTATTATTATTATTATTATTATTATTATTATTATTATTATTATTATGATCATTATCATCATCATCATCATCATCATCATCATCATCATCATCATCATCATCATCATCAAAGTACTCAGTAGATAAATAGCCTTTAAGAATTGCTTGGTTATTCAATCTAGTCTACACTACAGTAGGGCTGGGTAGAATTCTGAACTGCTTATCTATTTTGCCCAATTTTGTTATGTGCCTCACTATTCAATGAGGACCATTGCTTTTCCTCAACAGAAGCATTGACTCATACTGCTTTTCTGACATCCTGGGTTTGCTCTTGGCAAATATACTTTCTCAACAATGATGCAGGTCAACCTGATTTTTTTAACCAGTGAGATCAGAGAAAATAATCTCTTTCAGGTGACATCAGGAGGGGAGGTACAAACCAAGAAAAAACACTTATCTAATGTGATAATCTTATTGGAAAATAGTTATTTTATGACAGGTTGATCCATTGTGGTAGTGGACAAATTTTCCATGGTACCTATTTTGTAATTTATTCATTGCGTGTCTGTTCTGAAGAGCTACCTATCTCTCTGTGTTTCCATCAACCAATGAGGTCAATGAGAGTGGGCACACTTCAGGTCCCATAAATTAAGCAATGCCATCTTGTGGGACCAATCAACCATGCCTTCTTGGTGACATGTAATGATATGTAAGACAGACCTTGAGAGATGGGGCAGAGAAATGCTCTAATGACAGCCCCAGAGAGATCAATACTGCTAATTTTTTTGAAAAAAATTAAAAACTTGGTTTTTCTTCCAGGCCTTGTATTAGGATGATGGTGAAGTTCCTTTGCAGATTTTATTATTTATTTATTTTGGAGGGTGTCCTTTTGGTCTTATGGGGTTGATTTTCGCAGTTGGTTGTATGCCCTTTCCTGTTATAATACATGGCTTTCTTTTTTTAACTTTTTATTTGTAAGTCACCCAGAATCAGTGTGAAAGGGACATATTAAATTTAGTAAATTAAATGCCCTCAACCTTTGTAAATATGTCTCCAATATTTTTTTTTAAAAAGTCGATGTTGGTTTTAAACATTTATCAAGGAAAATATGGATCCTAGCTTTGCAACAGATTTTTTCCCATTAGCTCCAACAACATCAGTAAAATTGACATGTGGACCATTATACAATTAGGATATATTTGTCCCCCAAATAATCTACTAGTGACTCATCACTGAAATCTATCATTTGCCCTTAGCTATTCCTCTTTCAAGCCTTTTTGTAAGCTGAGTATACAGAACATATTATTTCACACAATTTGCATATGCCTTAATCTTTGTGACTGTTCTCTCCCTCTGAACCTTCAAAACACATCAAAAGACATTTGGTTAACAATCATTACAATAAGCATGCTAAAATTAGTTTAATCCTTGTTCAGGCTATAATTATATTAATGCAACATAAACAGTTTTATACAAGTTTGTAACTATGAATGGATCCATCATTTGTTAAGTTCGGCTCAAAATGACTCCTCTGAATGAATAAATTACCTGGGATTAATATTATCAAAGTGAGAGCATTCATGTGCTCCATTGTTGATCCAAACATCACATTTCTTCACTTAGTAAACTATCACCTAATGACTCATTGGTAAACAGGTAACCTGACCTGTTGAAAACGAAACATGTAAAATGTCACCTTTCTAGCTATATAAAGATATACACATTCATATCTAGGTAGTCCACAACTGAGCCCAAACTTTCCATTGCTAAGTAAGACAGTTCAGTAAGTTTTGGCCCATTTTACAAACTGTCTTCTCACAATTTTAGGTGAACCATTGCAGTTGTTAAGTTAGTAACACAGTTGCTAAGTCAGTATGGCTTCCCCATTGACTTTGCTTGTCAGAAGATTGAAAAAAGGGATTACGTGATCCTGGGACAGTGCAACCCTCGTAGGTATACAGTATATTTGCTGCCAAGCATCTGATTTTTGATCCAGTGACCATGGGGATGCTGCAATGGTCGTAAGTGTAAAAAATGGTCATAAGTCACTTTTTTCAGTGCTCTTGTAACTTCAGTTACTAAACAAATAGTTGTAAGTCAAGGACTACCTATGAATGTGTGTGATATACTTCCAAAGAAAAACACATGACAAAGAGTAGACTATCTGTTGGGAGGATGGATTTGAAAATATTTTCTTCATCACTATTCACAGCCTTTTTTTTTCCAAATTCAGAAAAAAAATCAGAATCCAACAGTGATCACAAGGATCCCTAAGATTCACATGCCTCTCGCACAATTTTGCATTTCACCTCCCTTCTCTAGACAGACTTGTCAGACAAAAAACAAACAAACAAACAAACCCACAAAATAAAAATAGAGTTAATTAAACCACCACTGTCCTGCATTAACCAAACACATTTTAATGAATCCCCAAACACATTTTCCATTCACATTCTTAGATTAGTTCCTCCCCTTTTTTCTCTTTTGTGCCATAACAGGCATGTTTCTAAAGCACAAAAAAAAAAGGACTTGGCCTTTGATTAGTTGCCCTAAGTGCTATAATAATAATAATAATAAAATATTGCACATAACGAAAGACATTTAAATATTGCTGGATACTTCAAACTTCTTATAGCTATTGGAAGCTACTTGGCTGAATAATCTCTTAACTTGCCAGGTGGAAAGGTTGTGCATTAATTGTGTTAAACAATGAACTTTAAAAGGGCCACTTTAAAATTGCACAAGGTAGCTTAATCAGCTGGAGGAGTTCTTTTAGAGTGGAATTTAGAACCTCTGGATATTTTATTACTACTGTTCAACTGTGATTGGACGATAGTGACATTACTAGGTTTCTAATAGGAGGCTTCAGAGAAATTGCTTTTGTTGTCAGGACATTAAACAAGAGCCTATCTAGTGGATGAAACATGACATACAGCTTGCTCTTTGTGAATTACAACAATGTTCAAACCCTGTCCTTGTTTATTCAAAAATAAGTCAACAAAGTCATTTGAGCTTCTCAACAGGATGTATAGCAGTCAGCATCATTAACACTCAGAATGCTGCTGATTCTTTCATCAAGAATCAGCAGTAAGGACCTCACGTTTTGGTTGTAGAATTAAGAATAGGATATTATTTCCTGTATCTACTTTTTATTGTTATGATTGTTCCATTAAATGTGTGGATTACTCAGAAGCTTGCCTAATAAGTTCAATGGAAATTATGCCCAGGAAAATGTAGCTTAGTAGTTTTCCTTAGACATTATTTCACTGTATACCTGTAATATGTCTGACATAAGAAAATCTTAAAACTTGATAGATAGGAAGAGTGCTGAAGGGTTTTATGGCAGCAAAGGAATGGTAATTAAGGTAACAAGCTAACTGCTGCAATCCTCTGAACTTCGATTACATATATGTAGACACTGCCTTACTGACAGCCAAATACATTTTTATAGGTTTTTATAGAAATCTAATCACTAAAATTTAATTCCATGCAATTCATAAAAGATAAGGTATATCTTCCAAGTTTTGGGAGCCTTGAAACTATAGAAGGTCTTCTCAATTGAAATAGATATTCTCTCTCTCTCTCTCTCTCTCTCTCTCTCTCTCTCTCTCTCTCTCTCTCTCTCTCTCTCTCTCTCCTTTATTTCAAGATTTCTTTCCTTAAGAATTCAGTATAATCCAGTCTACCTTTCATTTCCAAGCATTAAGAAGAAAAAAATATTTTTTAAGCTGAAGCAAATGTTAAATGTTGAAAACAATTAGGACTTTCTTGTAGAAACACACCACAGCAAGAAGCTTCAACCAGTAACAGCAAATAATATCAATACAACAATTGCAGTAAGAGGTGTCATTTGAAGGGCTGATACAATTGCTAGACAGACAGTAAATGAATGGTACTTTAAAACAGATAATCTGCTTTTCCAAAGAACAGTCTGCAACCAGGGTAATTCTCATTGCAGTACCTCTATTTCACACTGCTGTTTGTATGCTCACTTTAATGAAAGTTTGTACTGATTGTCATTTGTTCTGTAGAAACCTACAGAACTCCAGAAATCTTGACAGATGGTGTTTTGAAGGATGTTGCCAGGTAGCTGGTGTGAATCCCACATTAGCAGTCTCTCTAGCTTTCAGAGGCAGCTCACCTTAGTCTCTTTTTAATATTCACATATGCTCACCTACAGCTACACTCAGGGGGCAAAAATAGTATTGTATTAATTTATTAAAGCTTGTAATTCATTCAGAGTGAAACTCCAGCCTTTAAGAGGAAAGTCACATGCCAACTTATTTTCATGGTCGTCCTATTATTTCTATTTTTGAATTACTTGTATATTTTAATTCCTTTACATTTTTCAGCCCCCCTGCCCCTCCCCTCTTTTCTTCACTTCTCTTGAGATTCACATTGTGTCTCAGTAGATACTTCCCCCTGCTGGGAAAGGTTCAAATTACATCTACAAAGTATTGGAGGGAAACAAACACATTTTATTGATTGCAGGGATTTAAAAGAAAAACCCTCTATAAAGGCGCACTTTGGCAAATGTGATTTCTATAGATGTATAATTTAAGAAGACCTGAAGATTTGTGAGCTAAAATAATGTGCTCAATGACAGCCAAATTATATCTTTAAGGTAAAGGAATTGTAAAAAAAAAATCAAGATCAACTAAAACATATATTTGCTTGTTCATATATGAACGTGTTTCTTTAAAAAAGTGAGTAGTTATTTACATTTGGCCATCTAATCATAGTTTCCTGATGACCAACTGACCAATATCATCGGTGACTGTCTGAATTCCTTTCCAATAATAGCCACTCAGAGTTGCCTCAAACGATGAGTGGCAAATAAATTTCATAATAATATCAGGACACTGTTTCAAAAACAGAAGAAATATTCATTCTTAGTATACAAGGAAAGAAGATAAGTTGATTATGCAAACATAGAACTCATGCTTTAGGCAAAAAGTTCAAAGAAGATTTTTTTAAATATTGGTTCTGTATCTCAAATTTCAAAATAAAACTATGCCATTATACAGAATTATAATTAGCAACTATCCAGTGAAATTATTCAGCGATTATTTCTGAAATGGATCTCCATTTTATAATTCCATAAAGATACAGTGAAGCTAAGAATGTAATTCAAAGTTAACAAATCCGAACAGCAGTAAAGTAAAATGAAAGTTTTGCAAAATTATAAACTCAGTAATAACCTGTCTTTTCCTGTATAAAACTGACCATGGCAATGAGTTTTGTTTTGTTTTTAAACCATGATATTGATCTTTAATAAGGTTGTTGCCTCTGTCTTTGTGTAAATATATTTCTGTGGAAACTTCACCTGTCACTCAGGTCTGACCCTGACTCTAGTAGTTTCTTTAATAAAGAGGGAAAATCCATTACTAATATGAAATGATTAAATAAATCCATAGGGGAAAACAAAGTAATTATTATGGTTGCCATCCTGACTATTCTTTAATAAGTTGCAATATCATGTTCTGAAATGCAAAGCTTTAATTCATAACCCAGCAGGCTATATTTGAAAGTCGATCCAAAATCTGCAAAATACAACTGCAAGGCAACGTTCATTGACAGCTATGCCTCTTGTTATCAGCACAGCTACATTTCACAAGATGCCTAATTGTTGCTGATCAATCTACAAAAAGGAACCAGGTCTCTTCCAGGACTCTGCTATGGACACTAAATTCCCGGCTTATTGTACAGTGTTTTCTCCGGAAATCTGTCGGCAGCTCCGCTTAGCCTTGTATTTGACAAAATGCTGCCAAAATCCAGCATCCCTCCTTGCTCAGATTTCTATTCTGGTGACCTTAGTGCCAGAACTAAAGCAGTGCGCTGATGCCACATAAAAGGCACAACTCTCTTCCCTCCTGCACTTTCTGACTTGCTGGTGCCCTGCAATTTCTAAAGCAATCAGTCCTTCCGTTTCAGCCGACTCTGCCTCTGCAACCTCTGCCAGTGCGTAGATCCGAAAGAATGCCAGAGAGAGCTTCGCGTTCCTTGGCTTGCTCGCGCTCTCCTTCTCTCTTCCTAACGGGGACAGAGCTGCCTGTTTCTATGCCCTTAACCCACCTCGGGGTAGCCCACACCGAATCGCAGAAACGCAGCAGCGGTGACAACAGGGAACATCGGCAGAGGGGATGGCAACGAGCAATCCGCCAACAAAAATCCGCCAGACTCGAAGAGAGGAAAGCCAAGACTTACCTTCCGCCAAAAGGCGCATTGCATGAACAAAGGACAGGTCTAAGCTATCCTTCTCAGCCATCAGCTCGGGTAAATATTTCTCTTGCTCCATGCTGGGTTCGCCTACACTTTGAACCGGCTGCCCGCCCAAGGTAGTGCAGGAAAAGGCAACTCGCTCACTAGAGGCTTTGTTGGCTTCGATTCGCCTCTTGCCTTTCTCTGCTTGGACTTGGGACGGCTCACTTCCCCATGTGCGTGGTGGCGGTCGCGGGTGCGCCCCTGCTTCAGGACCTTGGACAGCGCGCCCACCAACGCCCCTCCGCCGCCTCCCTCTCCGCTCGCTCCTTCGAAAAGCGCGTGTGTTGGTTCGCCCGTCTGGGTGCGCTCCCCCCCTCCCGCCCCGCACTGAGCTACGGTCTCATACAGTACCAGAAGCCTTAACAAGGGAGGTGGGATGACCAAGTCTTCCTCCCGCCTCCGTCGTCTTCTCATTGGTGAAGGCGCGGGGGAAGGCGGTGAGAGACGGGACGAAACGACCGCGGGATTGGCTCTGCTCCCGCCCAGTCTTCTGACAGGCGTCTGAAAAGCCGCGGGCGCGGCGAGATCTGTGACAGATGAGCGAAGGGGGCGGGACAAGGCAATCCACTTGCTGTCCAACGTACTGAAGTAGCGAGAAGGACGGAGCAACCTCGAGCCAACATTTGAAAGGACTGCGGATCGAAGCCGGAGCTGACATCCGGAAAGCTTCCCTTTTAATCCGACTATCTTCGTTTGGATAACTCAGTTCTCGGCTAGATTAATTTAAAAAAAAAAGTCTCTGAATGTTTGGCTTGTATTCGGGTTTCATTGGTTGCAAACCATCCATATACCATGACTATATGATGTGGCTTGATAAACAGAAACAATCGTCATCTTTGGAGCCCTTTATTGTTCATATTTACTTGTTTACTTGGCACGGAACAAGTCTCCCTCCTTCATCCGTTCTTTTGTTATGACTATAAAAGGGGGAGAACTGCTTATAAAGAATTAAACTCCCTCAAAAGTGGCTAGGGGATCGTTACTGTTCTAATAAATCAATGGGTTGAGTATCTCTTTAGTGTCTTAGCACCACTGGCTCTTGCTCAAGTGAGTTTTTGTTTCTTTCTTTCTATCTATCTATCTATCTATCTATCTATCTATCTATCTATCTATCTATCTATCTATCTATCTATCTATCTATCTCAGTCTGAACATATTGCCATTAATGGAAGTTGTGCAACAAAAATGGAAGTAATGGAAGAGAGGAAACTCTTTATAGATCTTTATTCATCTGATCCCGTTTAATAAAGACCAGCACTTGGGTGTCGTGGTCACTTCCCTATAACTCATACTGATGTGCTTCTATGCATTGTCAGGACTGTCCAGCTAGCAAGTACTATCTTTAATCCAACTATGCCTCTTTAATATATCAGATTTCTTTTCAAGTCTCAGTCCCCTACTTCTCCCACCACAAACTAAAACCAGAATATATGGCTAGGAACAGAATAGAAAAATATGTTTTTTGCTTAAAAAGTACTAAATTAAAAATAATACTTGCTATTTTTATTAGAACCATATACAGGTTGTGTGGTTTTGTGTGGGTTGTTTTATATACATTTTTCTCTACATATTTTTAACAAAGTATTTCTAGCTACTTTGAGGGTATTTTCTTTTTTCATTCCCACCTTTTCTGAAAGAGATATTAACTATTCCTATTCAGCATGGTTTATATTTTCTTTTCCATTTTTCTTTAGTCTCCAGGTAGGATCAGAAACATCAACTCCACCTATTTTTACAGTCAGAAAACTAAGTTTGGGACACAAAGATTTGCTCAAACGTAGATTATCAGCTGCAATGTAATGCACCACTGAACTTTTGAGTATCATTTTTAACAGCTATTGATGTAGCAGAAGTGTTTGATTGCATTATCATACCATTCAAGGCTAAAGATTCACAATAATTTTACATCAAAAATGTGTATAAGCTGTGCAAAAGGTATATTAATGCCTATACGATATGTATTTATGTATTGTATATATATTTCCATCCAATCAATATAAGACATCGGGTGGGAATTTTAATCCTTTAATCTGGGTTGTAGATTGGTTTTAATTAATTAATTTCAATGTTTTATTGATATTTTGTTTAATTTGTGTGTATTTTATACTTTATTGCTTTATCTATTCCCTTGTATTGTACTTGTGTGGTTTTTTATCTATTTAGAGCATCATCTCATGGACAGGACCAATATAATATTGCCAGATAAACACACCCACACAAACAACTTTTTTTGTCATAAATATGATCATTAATCTCCAGAGATATGTATATCTCTGATGCAAAAGCTAAGAACTTAGTACAAATTAAATTACAAATTGAAAACTGCATACCAGATCTTGGTATAGTGGTATATGTTATGCTGTTGAATAAATTCTCATGGGATGATTAGAAACCACTGGGATTGGTGGCAAATCAATGGATCGATCGATCGATCGATCAATCAATCAATCAATGCATTCTCTGTCATGAAAAGAGAAAACATATGCTAAAGGACAGCTTTGAGTGGTCAGAAAAGAAGTGTGAAAAGGAATCAATTAAAGTTTTTTTTAACCTATCATATTAACTGAGGATTTTAATGATTATCTCATTTGCAATTAAAAAAGCTCAGGTTTAATACCATTCTGCTGCAAAACATAATTGCAATAACTAAAGCTATATGTATGCTTTCATTGATTCAGGCACTTCATGATTAAACTATGGAGCCCACAGGTGGTCCTGGAATCCAGCAGAAAATGTACTCAAAATACCAGAAAGAAATATTTTCGCAGGACCTGAAAATTAGAAACAGAAGTTCATTCACCTCCTGGATACAAGGAAATGTCATGTCAGTCTTTTAAAGAACATTTGTTATTTTTTTAGGAATTTTCTTCCAATCTCATGATAAATACATTTTCAGTATTAAATTTGTTAATAATCATTTGTCCCATAAGTACTCAGAACAGTTATGCCCTGGGGTATGTTCAGCACTACAATTCTATTGCTGTAAAAGTATTGCAATTATTAGTACAATACATAGTTCTTAAATTAGAAAAAGGTATTAGCAATATGTAAGTTACTCTAGATCTAATTCTAAATTGGTTCTTTTTTTGCGGTTTTTTGGCTGCTTATGAAAAGCACATCTTTTTCACAAATACATTTAAATGTTGTTTGCTGACAGTAAATAATTTTCTGAACATAGAAAGCAAACGTTTAAACATTTTTAAGCTGCCAGGATCCAAAATCTGAATATAGCTGAGTTCTAAGGAGTTTCTTATATGTAAACCACTAGAGACGGGAATAAATTGAGATTTTAAAAGTACATATGTAAACAGTACCAACATTATTAAGAGTTCTGATTTAGAGAGTTAATTGACTGTATGCATGAAATAATAAGACACTAACAGAAAAAAGGAAAAAATAATAGGATTCTTGCTGCTAATAAAAGACAAAAAAAGCCAAGGAAATGAACATATTAAAAGTGTAAGGAAAATAGTAAAAAATATAATTATTAAATGTATTAATTGACAAAGTGCCTTGGTGGCTGTGTATTCTTAATTTGGCTCTCAAAGGGGCTTTTTCAAAAGGCAAGTGGACTGTTATTTTTTTCCTTGAGGAAGACATTTCGCTTCTCATCAAGAGGCTTCATCAATGAAGCTTCTTTGATGAGAAGTGAAAATCTTCTGCAAAGAAAAAAACAGTTTGAGACAAGTATGACTTGAATGAATGAGAATCGCCATAGACATTTATTTTGGATGGTTTTTTTATTATTTTTTATTGTTTTAAAAATGTTTTATTGTTTTATACTTTTGAAATTGTAAGCCATCCAGAGTCATTGCTTGAAGTGGGTGGCTATAGGGAAGGGAGGGAGGGAGGGAGGAAAGAAGGAAGGAAGGAAGGAAGGAAGGAAGGAAGGAAGGAAAGACTGTAATGGTTATTTATAAGTAAAGCGACTATGCTCTAAGACAGATGCCAATAATGTTTGTCTATGAAGGAAGGCCCAGTTAAATGAAAATGTCCTTAACCATCTTCTACAGATCCTAAAGGAGGAGTTTAATGGACTTCGGGGAGCATTATGCTATCTGAAGTCTGATTACAAGTGTTGCATAGAAAGTCCAATGATTTAGATGAGGGGTCACTACTGGGCCGTGGCCCATTCGGAATTGGCAGGCGAGCATGTGTGTGCATGCAGCTCCATTAGCGTGAGCTGCAGACACTCACCCTAACATGCTAAGCTTTATTTGTGCAAGCAGCAGGCACCTGCCCCTCACACAGAACCATCTCCTCTCCCTCACCCACCGGTCCACCAAGCTGGAAAGGTTGGGAACCGCTGATTTAGATTACATTAAAATCCATTGTGGTATTTGCAGGTGTGCGCAGGAGCACGTTTGAGGTTTGTGTTCAGGACACTTTGTTCAGGTATTTGTAACATGGACTCTGGCATGGAATTTATGCAATATTTTGTCACAGTATGCTTCACGTTAAAATATATTGTTTTTAATGCACCATTTTAATGCACAGCTCTCTTTCAAATTTCCAAAAAAACAAAACAAAAAACCTCCAAAACTTGCTGGTTTTTTGCTTCCTCATTCTCATGAAGATACATAATATCCGTAGTATTCTGGAGCTTTCTTTAGTGTTGAAAGATGGCAAAGGTGACCTTATTATCATTATCATTATACATTTCTGAAGCACTCAGACTACCCATGCATCTTGATTTGAAAAAGCCTAATGAGAGGAGTTCCCTAATGATGTCTTCCATTGGTATTTAATTGAAGTGTGGGAAGCCAGAGAGAACAGAGCCCTAGGAAAATATAATGGAACAGCTCAGTTGCTGATTCTGGATAATCATAGAAGTTAAGCAGGAATAGTCCTTGAAGTATTCTATGGAGGACCACTTGGGAATTCCAGAACTGATGGCTAACTGGAGCAGTAAGAAGATGCTGGGGAAAACTTACTGTGTGGTAAATCATTTCAGTAAGGCATGGGTGAAGTCAACAGGAGTCAGTCTTGACCCAAGGAAGCCTTTTGTTGTTGTTGTTGTTAGTTGCGAAGTCATGTCCGACCCATTGCGACCCCATGGACAATGTTCCTCCAGGCCTTCCTGTCCTGTCCTCTACCATCTTCTGGAGTCCATTTAAGCTCACACATACTGACTCCATTCCAGCCATGTCATTCTCTGTCGTCCCCTTCTTCTATTGCCCTCAATCTTTCCCAGCATTAGGTTCTTCTCCAGTGAGTCCTTCCTTCTCATTAGGTGGCCAAAGTACTTGAGTTTCAACTTCAGGATCTGGCCTTCTAAAGAGCAGTCAGGATTGATTTCCTCTAGGACTGACTGGTTTGATCGCCTTGCAGTCCAGGGGACTCACAGGAGTCTTCTCCAGCACCATATTATTATAAATCTTAAATAAGATTCAATCCAAAGGTCTAATTCAATTTTCATAAAGTATAAGATAATGGCCTGAGAAGCAAAGAAAGATTATATAACAATTCACTGCATTAGTTCCAAGCAGAACATGAATGAATGAATGAATGAATGAATGAATGAATGAATGAAATGAAATGAAATGAGTGTGTATGTACACATGCAATCAGGTAGTTCTTGACTTACAAGTACGATAGAGACTGCAAAATTTGTCACTACACTGTGCAGTTATTAAGCAACTGTGCCCAATTTTACAACCTTGTTCACCACAGTTGTGAAGCAAGACATTGCATGACTGAGACTTGCAACCTGGCACTGGTTCCCCATTGACTTTGCTTGTCAGAAACCCGCTGGGAATGTCACAAAACACAATCACACAATTGCAATTCACTGCAACTGTTGTGAGATCCAGTTGCAAAGTGCTTGGATTGTGATCAGCTGACTACAGGGAAGCTGCTATGCTCATATGTGCAAGAACTGGTTGTAAGTCCCTTTTTTCAGCATCACTGTAACTTCAAACAACCACTAAATAAATGTTATAAGTCAAAGTTATTATAATATAGGTATAGGTGTAGGTATAGGTAGTCTTTGACTTACAAACATTTGTTTCATGACCATTCAAAATTACAACGGCACTAACAAAATGAATTATGACCATTTTTCATGCTTCTGATAATTCCAGCATTCCCCTGGTCATGTGATCAGAATTCGGATGCTTGGCAACTGACATGTATTTATGATGATTGCAATGTCCCGGGATGACAAGCAAAGTCAACGAGGAAGCCAGATTCACTTAACAACCATGTTACTAACTTAACAACTGCAAGAAAGGTCATAAAATGGGGTAAAACACTCTTAACAACTGTCTTGCTTAGCAGTGGAAATTTTAGGCTTGTGCTTGTAAGTCAAGGGCTACATGTCGTGGCATTCTTTATGTTTAAAATGGGATGGAGTGATATACGAAGCAACAAAAGTAGTCCAAATAAAAAAAACTGCATAAAATAAACTGATTATGGGGCCTGTTTTTTGGTACACCGTGTGTGTGTGTATATATAATCAATTTTTATAAAATGGTTGTAGTGGAGAAAACATAGTTGAGGAAGAGTTTGCAGGGATTAAAGAGAAATACTGCCTGTATTGTCAAGGATTGCTGAGAATAAAAATGCCAAAGAAATTTGGAGGGAAATCAGACTGGGAAGATGTGGATATGGGAAGAACAGCAGGAAATATAGTGGTTGTGTCAGGTAAGTGATGGAAAGAGGAGTGGAATAAAGAGGAAGAGAAATCTGATGATATGGAACATAGAGAGTAGATACCAAAGATTTCCAAATCTGTTACTTGAATAGTAAGTGGCTCTTTTTCTTGCACTGAAACAGAAGAATCCACCAGGATGTCTAATCCTGAGTAACAAATTGTTCATGAGAAGGTAGCCAACTAGGTGCAGATTTATAGCACCAAAGACTGATTTTTTTGTTTTTAGTTACCTGATCCTTGTCCAGACATGCTCTAGTAACACTTCAAGCCATCTGCTTTAGGGATTCTGCAACGCAGCTGAAATCAAACTAGCAATTTTGTCTTCTTGCAAGATGGACAGGAAAGGTCTTGGAACCCCAGTGCCAAAGTGCCCAGTTCAAGACCCTTGTCACCTTACAGAGAAGAATGGCAAAAGAAGAACAAAGAAGAAGTATCAGTACCGCTTTATAAAACCCTAGTAAGACCACACCTGGAATACTGCAACCAATTTTGGTCACCATACTACAAAAAAGACACTGAGACCTTGGAAAAAGTTCAGAGAGGAGCAACTAATATGATTAAAGGCTTGGAGACTAAAACATATGAAGAATGGCTGAGGACTTGGGTTTGGCTAGTCTAAAGAAAAGAAGAAATAGGGGTGACATGAAAGCAGTATTCCAGTATCTGAGGGGCTGCCACAAAGAAGAGGGGGTCAAACTATTCTCCAAAGCTATTGGAGAAGGGCAGGACAAGAAACAATGGTTGGAAACTAACCAAAGAGAGAAGCAACCTGGAACTAAGGAAAAACTTCCTGACAATGAGGACAATTAACCAGTGGAATAGCTTGCCCCCAGAAATCGTGGGCACTCCATCACTGAGATTTTTAAGAAGAGACTAGTCCATGGGGTAGGCAACCTTGGCTCTTTTATGACTTGTGGACTTCAACTCCCAGAATTCCTGAGCCAGCCAAGCTGGCTCAAATTCTGGGAGTTGAAGTCCACGAGTCATAAAAGAGCCAAGGTTGCCTACCCCTGGACTAGACAATCACCTGTCTGAGATGGTATAGGTTCTCCTGGTTGAGCAGGGGGCTGGACTAGAAGACCTCTAAGGTCCCTTCCAGCTCTATTCTATTCTAAAGAAAGGAGAAAGCACAAGTACTCCTTCATGCTTTCTGCGAAGCAGGTGGTTTTCTTAGTATTGCACCAGATGTTTTCACTAATGTAATTTAGATTATTGTACAGCCCTCAAATTACAATCATTTGTTTAGCAATGCTTCAAATTTACAAGGGCCCTGAAAAAAGTGACTTACAACCAGGCCTCCCTCTTATGATTGTGGCTCCCTAGAGTCATGTGATCACCATCTGTGAACTTCCCAGCCGACTTCTGACAAAACCAGTAGGGAAAGCCAGATTTGCTTCAGGGGTACGTGATTCACTTAATGACTTTGGTAAAAAAAAAAAGAGGTCATAAAATTGGGCATAACTCACTTAACAACACTAACCTTCTTAGCAACAGAAATTCTTGTCCCAATTGTGGTTTTCAGTCGAGGATCACCTGCATTTGTGCTCTATTTGGACTACCTTTGTTGCTTCGTATATCACTCCACCCCATCCCATTTTAAATATAAAGGATGCCACTACAGGTAGCCCAAAATTTCTGTTGCTAAGCAACACAGTTGTTAAGTGAGTTTTGCCTCACTTTACAACCCTTCTTGCTACAGTTAAGTGAATCACTGCAGTTGTTAAGTTAGTAACACGGTTGTTAACTGAATCTGCCTTCTCCCATTGACTCTGCTTGTCAGAAAGTCTGAGGTGATCGCATGAGCTCGGGACGCTGTGTCCGTCATAAATATGAACCAGTTGCCAAGTATTTGAATTTTGATCATGTGATCAGGGTGATGCTGCAATGGCCGTAAGTCACTTTTTTTTCAGTGCCATCAAACAGAATGGTCGTAAGTCAAGGACTACCTATAATTTGGCACTGTGAGGTAGGTCTCTTTGAATCAACCCTGGTTGAATTCGAACTGGAAATTTGAGATCAGTAGATGGTTTAGTTCGATTCAGGTCTGACCACAACTTGTTTCAACTGAGTCTGATTCAAGATTCAAATAATAAAATAAAAAAGAGATCTGTCTATAGGGCTATTTCCAGGCTGCAGAAATCTGGATGGTTTTAAATGGCAGCAAAGAACTAGAATTTTAGCTGTCCCTTGGTGATCCACAGTATCCAATGCTATTGCTAGCTGAATTTTGATCACGTGAACATGAGAATGCTGCAACGGTTGTTAAGTGTGAAAAATAGTCAGTACTGCGGTAACTTTGAACGGTCAACTAAAACAATGGTTGTAAGTTGAAGTCCACCTGTAATGCTCTCAGCATTGTTAGGACGCAGTGGTCCTAAGCAAGCAAGCAATATTATTCAGAGGCAATAGGAAGAGGCTGGCAGAGAGAGCAAATGCCAGAGATAGGCAAGATGCAGAGAAAGAGGCTGGCTCTGGATAAATTGCACTCTATTAGCCTGAGTGAGAGCACAGTGGCTGTCTGTAGCCATAGTCAAGAGGTTGAGAACTCAGTGAAGGCCACAGCAACATTCAGCCTCCAAGGCAGGGGTAGACACATGGAGAGATAACAAGGATCACTTAAAGCTGAACAATTACAAAAGCATGGCTTAGCAAGGGTCTTTCCATGTGGAGATAAGAACTGACCCATTCACAGCCCTACATCTAATGCACATTTGGGAAATGTGTGCTGCTCATTAGGTGAAAGAGGTGTACATCTGTCCCAAGCAAAGCAAAGAAATTTCCTTCTTTTTTCAACTGACATATTTACTTCTTGAAACTGTTTTTCAATCCACTTTACAATGCCTTGGTAAGGCCACACTTGGAATACTGCATCCAGTTTTGGTCACCGCGATGCAAAAAAGATGTTGAGACTCTAGAAAGAGTACAGAGAAGAGCAACAAAGATGATTAGGGGACTGGAGGCTAAAGCATATAAGGAACGGCTGCTGGAATTGGGTATGTCTAGTTTAACGAAGAGAAGGACAAAGGGGGACATGATAGCAGTGTTCCAATATCTCAGGGGCTGCCACAAAGAAGAGAGAGTCAAGCTATTTTCCAAAGCGCCTGAAGGCAGGACAAAGAGCAACGGGTGGAAGCTAACCAAAGAGAGAAGCAACCTAGAACTAAGGAGAAACTTCCTGACAGTTAGAACAATTAACCAGTGGAACAACCTGCCTCCAGAAGCGGTGAATGCTCCAACACTGGAAGTTTTCAAGAAGAGACTGGACAGCCATTTGTCTGAAATGGTATAGGGTTTCCTGCCTAAGCAGGGGGTTGGACTAGATGACCTCCAAGGTTCCTTCCAACTTTACTATTACTATTACTATTACTATTACTATTACTATTACTATTACTATTATTATTATTATTATTATTATTATTATTATTATTATTATTATTATTATTATTATTATTATTATTATTATTATTATTATTATTATTATTATTAAGTATAGGCATTCATTCTGTCTGCAGATCTAGCTTGAGGTACCCCAGGAATGAAAGCTCTAGCTTAAGAACACCAGTGGTCCCCTAGTTCATATTTCAGAGGGGAGCAAAGGAACAGTACAAATATTGCTTATCCTGGTAAATGTCCTCTCTTGTCCCACAATGGGATTCTCCTGAAGCCAAAATCTGCCACCACTGGCTTCAGGTATTCCAGGAGATGATTGAAAGATCCCTTTATTTCTTTTGATAAGTGGGGGCAATTTCTTTGTTCAACTTCCTTGCAATATCTCTGCCCACAGTGCAGCCTTTGACGGAAGAATTTATCACAGCTACTGGTGAGTTAGAAGATTTCTGTTTGCTCTTGCATGGTGGAAAACAAAACAACAAAATAATCCCTGAATATCTTTACCCCAGGGCACATCCAACCCAATCAAGGTTAACATGTAAAAGCTAACAACAGCTGAAATGTCAGTAAAGCAATACAATCAACATAAACCTCAATGTATTTATAGTCTCAATAAAAAAAACAATACTTACCCATTTTAAAAATCCAAAAGCAATATGCCTCATAGTGCAATGTCTAACCTTGCTGGTACAATTTATTAGCAAAGAAGCCATACCATCTAACTTTACTTAATCACCATATTCAACATTGGTTCATAACTGCTTCCAAAATTAAGCGTGCCGATGGCAGGATAAGTAAGTGTCATGTATCTGTCAACACAATTGTAGTCATACAGATTCTCGTCATCGTGACAGCCCTCTCTGACATTTACACTATTGGAATTCTCAGGTTTGCTACCAAACAAATGAGAGAACCACTATATTTGCCATCTTATCAAGGAATAAAAAGGCCCAGCCAGTGTGCAGGTAGTCCTCGACTTACAACAGTTCATTTAGTGACTGTTCAAAGTTACAATGGCACTGAAAAAAGTGACTTATGACCGTTTTTAACACTTACAACCCTTGCAGCATCAAGGTCACATGATCAAAATCCAGACGCTTGGCAACTGACTCATATTTATGACAGTTGCAGTGTCCCCGGGGGTCATGGGATCACCTTTTGTGACCTTCTGACAAGCAAAGTCAACCAGGAATCCAGATTCTCTTAACTACTGCAGTCATTCCCTTAACAACGGTGGCAAGAAAGGTTGTAAAATGGGGCAAAATTCACTTAATAACTGTCTCACTTAGCAACAGAAATTTTGGACTCATTTTGTGGTCATAATTTGAGGACCACCTGTACTTGTTGGCAGCTGAGATGGAGAGAAGGAGAGATGCTGTTACTTTCATTTAATGTCTAAAAGGCCAGTGAGGAAACCCAAAGGAAGTTCTTATAATTCCCACGTACAGATGCAAAAATCTATTTCAAAACAGACTTCATGATAGATTTCAGAGTGCTGGCTACATGAAGAGGTCTGTCCCAGGAGGGTCTTATAATGAAAGCCCTAGTCTGGAAAGCCAGCCCTAAAGGGACTAGGAGGTCCTTCTGAGTCCTGAGTTCACTTCCTCATTACTTTAGTACCTTATTAATCACAGATGCTGAGCAGCTTTAATGGGAACAACTGCACAGTGACGCAATTAGCTTTCCATCAGGTGAGTGAACAACAGAAATGAATTCCCCAAGGTAGCCTCTTCACTAGCAGCAAGTGTTAATGAGGTGCTTACAAGCAATATGTCAGGAACGCACACAAAAAAGACCTATTAGCCAATGACTATGGAGATGATACTTAAGTATTTCATGTATAAGTGGAAGTCCATTAAAGCAGGCATATGCCATTCAATCTATGGTTCTGTGTTCTTCAAGGATGATCAGAGTTCTGAGTTCATAATTAAGGTACTGATCAACCATCGGAGCTGCTGGATCCCAAACCTGCACAGAATTTGCTTGCTTTTGCTACAATAGCAATGTGTGTTGGCATTTCATTCCAGGGTCAAAAAGTCGAAAGAGTGACTTTGGGTGATCATCCTTTACATACGATTGTTGACATAGCAAAATAGTTCAGCATACCCAGCAGCTGATTAGCAGAAAGACATTAACAGTATCCACCCTGCAATTGTTCATGTGGAAGAGGTGACCCATTGAAATCACTTATTCACCAAAGTCACAAAACAACTTATCAAGTAACTGTATAATAATAAAGTATGTCACTTGTTCAATGTTGGCTTAGCCTGTTCTGTGAACCTGGGCATTATGGCTTTTGGCTATTTATGGTTTAGACTGCTGAAAAAGCTCTCCAGCCTTAGTTTGTTAAATACATCATGACTTAATAGTGGGTAAACTTAATCACTGAGTTTTATTCTGATGGGGATTTGATCCCGTCCCCTTGGTCTTACTCTGATATTTTCCAATATAGAAATGAAATCAGCAGTGCTAGTAAGGTGAAACCAAGGTTATTTGGGAAGAAGTGGCATAATTGCTCCAAGTTTATTCTCTGGATGGATGTCTTTTTAAGATGTAGTTGCTGCCATCCCCAAAATGATGAATTTAAAGGTTTTACAATTGAAATGTGCCCTTATTTTCCACTTGTCTCCTCTTTTCTCTGATTTTTAGCTGATAGTGTGGTATCTTCGACAAGGGAGGAGATGATTCTATTTTGTTTCTTGTCTGTTGAGAGAACCTGACAATCATACAGAAGTAAACCCTTACAGAGCAATGACATTGCATGAATAGACAACATAGAACAGGGGTGTCAAACTCAATTTCACTGAGGGCCGCATCAGCATTGCGGTTGCCCTTGGGGGGCCGGGGGGGCCAGAGTGGGTGCAGCCTACTGGGTGGGTGTGGATGGAGTGGGTGTGGCCTACTGGGTGGGCGTGGCCAGTTCTACATCGTTTGTGTCAAGGGTGCCTGTGGGGGCCTGGGCAGGAGTGGGACAGATCTGAGGGTCTCTGGCAGAAGGGGGTGGGACTGGGGCAAATGCCAAGGTATGGTCCACTGGGGCAAGTGCCAAGATGGCCACCACAAAATTGTACATTGGCTCCCGGCTGGCCTGGGCCAGGGCCAAGGCAGCGGTGGCCGTTCCCTCACTGTTTCCAGGATGGCTTCGCAGGCCACATGAAACCACCGTGGGCCACATCCGGCCCCCGGGCCTTGTGTTTGACATGTCTGACATAGAAGATCAGTTATTTCTCTTTAGAGATGTACAACAATAACATCTGAATGTTTGGCTTATCACAAGAAAAGAAAGAACCTTTTTTGTTTAGTTGATTGGTTGGTTGGTAAAACTATCCCCCCCTTAGTTCTTTTTACTGTTCCACTGTAAGTTGCCTCCCTCTTCTCTTAACCCTTCCTTCCTCCTTTTCATGTTCTCTTAATTTTACTGATGCATCTCAGCATCACATAATTTAGGGATAGGTGACTTGTAACCCCCACAGAAGAACAAACAACATCTTCATCTGAGATGCCAGTGCTTAGGACAAGGGCTGTAATTATGGGTTTCTTAGTGGTTAAAGCTGAGTCTGCTGTATATACGTATGTATATGAGCCAGATTTTAGATCTGAAGAACTGCATGAAAGTGGGAAACTTAACATTCACCATGTATGCTGATTATTACCTTGTAGTCCAAGTATAATATGATATATGTTGAAATCTCATATTAATGGAAAAAAGTAGAGAGGGAATGTCTATTATTTAATGACTACTAAATATGGAAGTGTATCATACTAGCAATTTGTTATATTGCCACACAGGATGCAAATTGTGAGGGAAATATGGTTTCTTGCATGCAAACTTAAATATATCAAGGTTTCATTGCATTTGTCTTTGGCTAAGTGTAACATATGAACCTGGCTCATATATTCAACAAACTATGTTTTAAAAAGGTCCAGGCTTTGAGCAATGTGCAAATCCCACATATGTGTTCTAAAGTACTCCAAAACATATAAAGATGAACATTTGTTGCCATCACATTAATTTGAAGCATGCATGTAAAGGAGTCTACCACCAGTTCTGATCCCAAACGAGTGACATATTTGTTTCTAAATCTTTGTTCGCCACACTGAACAGTATGCTGTTAGAGCAATTTAAATGAACATTTAGGGTTGAAAATATTTCATAGCATGTGATTCATCTGTTGAAAGTTACAGCTTTTAACGTTGCATTATAAAGTTAATGGTAAGCATTGCAATTATAGTAATTTCCATTACAATAATTACTGTTATTATGTTTTAGTATATAACCTATTGGGTTGGGATTTGGAGAGAAATGCAACAAGAAACCACAGAAATGGTTAGCTCTCTGTGGACACTGACCTTGGATAATTTGGAAAAAAAATGGGTTTGATGTGGTAAATGGCAGGCAAAGTAAGTTTTGTATTTTTCTTTCTTTTCATAAAAAATTATACCACCCTGTGTGTATACTGAATTGTCAGTAGAAGGATGACATAAATATTAGTACCTCATTTTCATCCTTTTATCAACACATGAGCTATTAGAAAATGAGAAGTTATCTAATAATATTGGAGAAATTGCCTAATTTCTTCCCAGCATTATTCATGGATTGAATGAATTGGATTTAGGGACCAACAAAGATATAATTGTAACTAATAAACAAAACAGTGGCTTTAGCAAATGAAGTTGCATGAGATGAGGATATTAGTAAAGAGTGCAGCAAGTCCCTTACAAGAAGAGAAGCTATTCCCTACTAAACAAATAAAAATGAAATGAATGATAAACGAAAAATGAGTTCCTTTGTGGTTTGCTTTCATTCTGTTGCATCCAGCTATGAAAGGGCTATCAAAGTGTAGGGACCAATTAACTGTCAGTTCAGAACAGCTTTAGACAGCAATCCCTAAGCTTTCAGTATATTTGTGACAGCATCCTAATCTCAGTAAAATGTTCAGAGTTGCATTAAACAATACAAAATCCAGTAGTTTTTCTTCTTAATATAACTCATTGCTATAAAAGATGTGACTTTATTTCTATACACATTTGAATCAGAAATGATATGATATGAAGCAGTGGGGCTGGTTAAAGAAGAAAGATAGGGTGGGGTGAGGAGGAGAGGAGAGGAGAGGAAAAAAGAACAGAAAAAAAAGAATCCATCCATTTTTAGGTAGCTTCTTCTCTCTCTGAGTTTTTGAATAAAGTATATTTTAAGAATGAATAGGATGATGTATCATAATCTAGCTTGAGAGTGCACAAAAATTCTTCTGCATCTGCGAATATTTGAAAATAAGAGAGCATAATCCGGGATTTAATATACGCCATGTCACAAGCCACTTAGAAGTACCTACTCGTACAGAGATTGTAAAGAGTCATCTTATTAAGACAGTGATGTGTTCTCAACGAAACCTATCAGTCTACCCTAACCTTCTTCCTTCCTCCTACTCCTCCTTTCTTCCTTCTTTCGTTTTCTCCTCACCCTCTTTCTTCTTGTCCTCTTTCTTCTTCCCCTCTCCTTGAAAATAAGTCTTTTCCTAGAGTCGATTGGAGATTCGGTCTGGTCCCCAACCTTTTGGGCACCAGGGACCAGTTCTGTGGAGAAAGATTTTTCTGCAGACAGAAGAGTGTGTGGTTTTGTGTGCTGCTTGCATCCCACAGATGAGGCTTTGCTTGTTTGTGCGGGCCGGTTGCTGGCATGCTGCAGCCTGGTACCGGTCCATGGACCGGGGGTTGGGGACCCCTTATCTAAGCTACACTACTCTAGTGTAATGAATATTGAATCTAGAGACATACAGGCTAGCTGCTGACTAAATAACTGGCTAGCTGATGTATCTCATATTTTCAGTAATTGTCCTCTTCCAGGGGAATTGTCCTCTTCCAGGGGAATTTTTTACATCACCACGATGTAAAAAAGATGTTGAGACTCTAGAAAGAGTACAGAGAAGAGCAACAAAGATGATTAGGGGACTGGAGGCTAAAGCATATAAGGAATGGTTGCTGGAATTGGGTATGTCTAGTTTAATGAAGAGAAGGACGAGGGGGGACATGATAGCAGTGTTCCAATATCTCAGGGGCTGCCACAAAGAAGAGGGAGTCAAGCTATTTTCCAAAGCGCCTGAAGGCAGGACAAGAAACAACGGGTGGAAACTAAGCAAGGAAAGAAGCAACCTAGAACTAAGGAGAAACTTCCTGACAGTTAGAACAATTAACCAGTGGAACAACCTGCCTCCAGAAGCAGTGAATCCTCCAACACTGGAAGTTTTTAAGAAGAGACTGGACAGCCATTTGTCCGAAATGGTATAGGGTTTCCTGCCTGAGCAGGGGGTTGGACTAGATGACCTCCAAGGTCCCTTCCAACTTTATCATCATCGTCGTCATCATCATCATCATCATCATCATCATCATCATCATCATCATCATCATCATCATTATTATTATTATTATTATTATTATTATTATTATTATTATTATTATTATTATTATTATTATTATTATCTTTTTGTCTCTAGACAATCTTGATTGGAAGTCCTCAAATAAGTGAGGATATTTTGGAGTAGATTTCCTCGCTGAGATAACTGGAGCCCATAGGATAAATTTTCCAGAGAACTTATATAACAGGGTTTCCCAAATTGTGAAGTGTGTCTCCTTTAGGGNTTTGCCACTCTGTAATGAATGTTGTTGTCTAAGTTACTTACAGTATATTTTAGACTTCTCTAAAATGAAAACCTGTGTACTTCAATTTCAGGCAGAGCCCAATTCGAGTATAAATCAGGTGAATTTGGCTTAGTTTTTAAATTCCTTGAAGAATTTACTCTCTTTGATCTCTAAGTCACTTTCTTCTTGATTCAAAATCCGTCATGATCACCTTTTGTGACCTCCTGACAATCAAAGTCAACGTGGAATCCAGATTCACTTAACAACTGTGTTACTCATTTAACAAGTGCAATGATTCACTTAACAACTGTGGCAAGAAAAGTCATAAAATCGGGCAAAACTCACTCAAATGTCTCAGCAACAGAAATTTTGGGCTCAATTGTGGCTGTAAATCGAGCACTACCTGTAGTAGTGACAAGGAGTTAAAATGAATACTTTTAACTCTTATACAAAATACTTTAGTGAGAAGGGAAGGGCCGGTATTGGATTCATCAATCCATAGCTCTGTTCTTTGGTGCCTTCTCATTAGATAATAATAATAATAATAATAATAATAATAATAATAATAATAATAATAATAATAATAATAATAATAATAATAATAATAATAATAATAATAATAATAATAATAATAATAATAATAATAAAGTTGGACCTTGGAGGTCATCTAGTCCAACCCCCTGCTCAGGCAGGAAACCCTATACCATTTTAGACAAATGGCTGTCCAGTCTCTTCTTAAAAACTTCCAGTGTTGGAGGATTCACTGCTTCTGGAGGCAGGTTGTTCCACTGGTTAATTGTTCTAACTGTCAGGAAGTTTCTCCTTAGTTCTAGGTTGCTTCTTTCCTTGCTTAGTTTCCATCCCTTGCTTCTTGTCCTGCCTTCAGGCGCTTTGGAGAATAGCTTGACTCCCTCTTCTTTGTGGCAGCCCCTGAGATATTGGAACACTGCTATCATGTCCCCCCTCGTCCTTCTCTTCGTTAAACTAGACATACCCAATTCCAGCAGCCGTTCCTTATATGCTTTAGCCTCCAGTCCCCTAATCATCTTTGTTGCTCTTCTCTGAACTCTTTCTAGAGTCTCAAAATCTTTTTTACATCGTGGTGATCAAAACTGGATGCAGTAGTGGTGCCTTCTCATTTCTCTACCTAAATAGGGGAAAAAATAATACTAGAATACTGTTCGGACAGTGCAAAGCCATCCACTAAGACTAAGGTGAGACATTTAAATCTCATTTACTCAAAGTTAGCAGGAGCTTTCCAAATGCTGCAAAAGTAATAAAAGCAAACAATTGCCAAGTCCGGAGACAGAAGAACATTCATCATTACCTATGAGGAAGTCATAGGATGTGGTGGTGCAGAGGCTTGATGGCGCTGAATGTGCTGAGCAATTGCCAGTACTCTGGTGGTTCGAGTCCAGCTCCACAGGACAGGGTGAGCTCTCATCTCTTGTTTCTAGCTCCTGCCCACCTAGCCGTTTGAAAGCTTTGTTTGCAAGTAGGCAGATAGGTACCGCCATTTTGGAGATGGAGAAATGGTGGCTGCGTTCTGTGTGGGGAGCTGAAACCAGTGCTGGACTGCCCAGATGTGATTGGCAGAGGATCGGTGGAGGAAAGCCCCAGCTGAGCTGCCTTCTTCTGAGAAGGCTGGCCAGTGTGAATCTAGTTTACCCTCTTGTGGCACACCGGTACAACAAATGGGCCTAGTGACTGTCAGCTGCCAGGACTTCTACTATGTGTATAAAACTGTAGCCTCCCTGGCCAAGTATGCCATAGGTCAAACAAACAAAGAAAGAAAGAAACAAATAAAGGAACTCACAGTAACAATCATAGTTTTGCTTGGAAGGCAGAGAATTACCAGGGCTTTGGGGAAGAATGTCAAGCCTTTCTTCAAATATCCAGCATGATTTCTCTCTTAAAAATAGCTCTCCTACGTTTTGCAAAGAGTTGATTGGCATCAGACAATAAGAGATGGCCTTGATAGCAACAGAGCAAAGGCCTCACGTTAACCAGCATTGATCAGGTCAGCAGCTGGACGTTTTCAAGCCTTCAAGCAATTTGTTGCTTCAGTTTTGCAACAAAGATGATTAGAAGACTGGACGCTAAAACATATAAGGAATGGTTGCTGGAATTGGGTATGTCTAGTTTAATGAAGAGAAGGACAAGGGGGGACATGATAGCAGTGTTCCAATATCTCAGGGATTGCCACAAAGAAGAGGGAGTCAAGCTATTTTCCAAAGCGCCTGAAGGCAGGACAAGAAGCAACAGATGGAAACTAATCAAGGAGAGAAGCAACCTAGAACTAAATAGAAAATTCCTGCCAGTTAGAACAATTAACCAGTGGAACAACCTGCCTCCAGAAGCAGTGAATACTCCAACACTGGAAGTTTTTAAGAAGAGACTGGACAACCATTTGTCTGGTATAGGGTTTCCTGTCTTAGCAGGGGGTTGGACTAGATGACCTCCAAGGTCCCTTCCAACTTTATTATTATTATTATTATAGATATCATTGTGTCTTGAAATAAGTTTTGTTCCCTAAAGTCACGACATGATAGATTAATACAAGATCAGAAAAATCAAAAGAAAATCAAAATTCTAACTATAATCTCAAGTTATCATGGCTAGACTTATGGGACAATGAAAAATCTTAAACCTATCCCAGTTATTGGTAGAAAGGGACACCCGCAAATTTTATTTCTAATTAATGCTTTGAAGAGCACATCGGAAATATTTTAGAATTGTTCCTGAAGTAGACTTTAGAACTCTCCCAAAATTATAGGGAGTATAATCTATTAACAATCATATAAAGGTGTTGAAAACCATGCTTCCTTTAGCTTTTCTTTGGCTTCAAACCTTACGATAATTCTAGATAAATTGCCTGTTTTCATTTCACCTATTTATCAAATTTCAGAGCTGCTCAGTGATGATTCTGGACAGCATATACAAATAAAAGAAAAATAATACAAGTAAAGAAGATCAATGGCTGATCAGACCAGTCTCTATACAGGTAGTCCTCGACTTACAACAGTTCATTTAGTTGCCGTTCAAAGTTACAATGGCACTGAAAAAAAATGACTTATGACTGTTTTTTCAAATTTACAACTGTTGCAGCATCCTCATGGTCACGTGATCAACATTCGGCTGTTTGGCATCTGATTCATATTTATGACAGTTGCAGTGGCCCAGGATCTTGTGATCAACTTTGGCGACCTTCTTACAAGCAAACACAACGGGGAAACCAGATTCACTTAACAACCGTGTTACTAACTTAACAACTGCAGTGATTCACTTAGCAATCGTTCCAAGAAAGGTCATAAAATGGGGCAAAATTCACTTAACAAATGTTTTGCTTAGCATTAGAAATGTGGTTGTAATCGAGGACTACCTGTATAACAGTTTCTATTGCTAGCATTAACAAAATTAGAAGCCCACCAAGATTTCTTTTCCTTTAGTACTGAAGGAAGGATGCAACTAATGAAAATGTGGGAAGGAAGATGTTTTCTTAAAAGCATCAGCAGAATCTGTGGTTTTCATCCAAGCACTGCATATTCTTGAATGTGCATGTGCTACTTTTTGACCTTTTACTCCCTCCCCCTGCAGATGAGTCCAGGTTTCTGCTACTCACTGAATTACTTCTCCCAACGAAGATAATCAACCATATTCTTATAACTTGCTTAAGATTCTCCTTCACTCATTGATAAATTATATTGTCTGGGATGTAAGCCAGTAGTTTCTAGAAGCAACAAAATCCTTATTGATCTGGATAGGCATGGAGAGCTCTCTCATTTGTTCATCTTTAAGTACCTTTGTTACATCTGATCTCAGTAACTATTCTGTTGCAATGAATATTGGTATCTGATCACTATATTCCTGATTTGATACTATGAACAGTTTTTCCTACATGTTGGTATTACAAGTTCATTGTATTTGGAATACCATCCCACATATTGTACAAGTTCTCTGCTATATAGTCCAAACTATAATAAAACCTTAATTTTTAAAGTTTTTATTTTAAGTTTTTATTTTGTTTTGGCTATATTAATAGCCGGCATGCCACAGTTGGACCCTCAGACCTATTAACTTCACAGGGAAAGGAAGAAACAGAGTGTTAATAGCCTCCCTTCCCATAATAATTGTCAGGTGCAAAAGACCAAATCCACACATGAAGGTTCATTTTAACTAGTTTATTGCTAAAAGCCTACTCACAAGAATCATCTCAACCAATGGTCTGCAAATGATTAGAGTTTTATAAAGGTCAACTGTAATGAAGGGGTTGATCATAGTTCATTTGTAGCTACGTAGTGACTCTAGGCTCATTCCTCTTTTCACTCCTCCCCCTGATTCTGCCAGTCCTTCTACAATAATTTGGTTCTGTACAAGATGAAGTTCTAACAATGGGAAAGGATCAGTCTGAGTAAATTTGTATCTACATGAGCCCCAGTGCAGCTCAAGACTGATTTTTGATTCACTATTGTAAAAATATCAGAACACATTCTAAATGGATAGAACATTTAAAAGGACAGAAATGGCTATTGAAACCATTGTAGACTTGATGCTAATCAACCTCTGGTATCGCAGCCTGTATTACAAAAATATGTCTACAAAATAACAAAATACATTAAATGGTTTAATCTCCCTTTGTTTGACTTCAAGAAGCAATGAACAATCTCTGCACTCCTGTGTCAGATGTTCTGATTTTCATTATATGAATTGTGCCAAGGTACAAAGAAGAGGTTTCTGTCAGCAAGGAAATCTAGTCACTGTTTGTAGCAGAATGAACACAAATCAATAGTTTCCTTGTGTGCTTTGACTAACCAAGATGGATTAAAACATGGTGACAGTCTGTCTAGGCAACACAGCACAAAGAGAAAGCCTTGTCATTAATTGATGGCAGGAGGCATTTCACACCTTTTTCACTTAGGGGTTAAACAAGCAAATGCAGCTCCTGAAATTGTCACAGTTGGGCAAATTTTTTCCTCAGTCAGGACAAATCCATTCTTTTCACATTCTGAAACCTTACCGCCCCAACTTAACATATGTCCAACTGGCAGATTTTAAGTTTTACGAGCAGGAATTGTAATCTACTGCACCCTTCACATGCTGCAGGAGTGTCAGTTTCCTTGGCTGAATAATCTTCCCTTAGCCCAAAACTCAGCACCAGACAAAGAACAAGAAATTAGGCTTTATTTTGACTTGATTTAAAATGTAAAGGTCACACCTGAACCATTTAGTTGGCATATAGATATACTTCAGCACTGGAGTATGTGTTGCAGCAGTTAACAAAATAACCCGTTGGAGTGGACTGCTCAGATTTTTACAATTATTTTTTTTTACATTTTCCTCCTGTTTGCACTGGGAAAGTGTGTGAGTATGGAACATAGCTTTATTGCTCTGGATTGCTTATACAGGCAATCATGGTTTAACTATCAAAGTTGGGATTGGCAACTTCATCACTAAGTGACAGAGCCATTAAGTGAAATATCACGTGACCACAATTTGCAATTTCCTGCTGGCCTCCCCAATGACTTGGCTTGTCAGAAGCTGGCTGTGAAGGTTGCAAATGGCAACCATGTGACTTCAGGATGCTACAACAGCGGTAAACAACTCCCAGTTGCGAAGTGCCCGAATCTTGATCACATGACTGCAGAGAAGCTACAATAGTGTGAGGACCAATTCATAAAGTTACTTATTCAATGTCGGTGTAACTTTGAACATTTTCTTTGGACAGGGCACTTATTAAGCAGGGTCTGCTTGTATAAAGGACTCTCATTTGAAGGTACTAATTTGGAATGTTTGTGTTGTAATCTTAATCGTAATCTTTTCAAGATCTGGAAAATATATTATTTTTAGTTTAACTGTTGTTATCCAGATTGGCTGGAGAAAGTTTGACATTCTGTTACCATTTGACTAGGGCTGACTACTTCTCTTCTGAGGGTCTTGATTTCCAAGGGTTTGAGTTTATCAGTGCACTTTGTAGGTAGTTCTCCCTTAACAAGCACAACTGAGTCTGAAATTTTGATTGTATGTTGTGGTCATTAAGTGGGTCACCATGTAGCTTGACTCAAATTTACCACAATTTCTACAATGATTGTAAAGCAAGTCACCATTAGGTTTGACTTTTCAATGGCATAGGACCACATTATTTCAAAGACCACCTCTCTCCAATTATATCAGATCTGGCAGGAAAAATATGTTATGGGTCCCATCTGCTAAAGAGCTTCAGCTGACAGTACTACTTGTAGCAATAGCACTTAGACTTATATAACATCTCACAGTGCTTTATAGCCCTCTCTGAACAGTTTACAGAGTCAGCATATTGCCCCCAACAATCTCTGTCCTCATTTTGCTGACCTCAGAGGGATGGAAGGCTGAGTCAACCTTGAGCTGGTCAGGACCGAACTTCTGGCAGTCGGCAGAATTAGTCTGCAATACTGCATTCTAACCACTGCACCACCACGGCTCTTGTAGATATGACTCTTTGCTTTGGGTGCTCTTTCTACAGTAGTTTTAGAACATTTTGCTCGCTGTAATAAATTGAGTATTTTAAATATTTTAAATACTTCAAATGTCTCGGATATTATGTACTCCTGAGCTCAACCTTACACAATCAATTTCAATTCAGGTATTTTTTAAAATGAGTTTATGGATTAGGCTATTAACCTCTGGTGAAATTAGGAGTCTGGTTCACAAAATAGTTAAAGATGAGTATCTAACGTTTCCCCATTTATCTTCTGCAAAACACGTCTGTGTGTTATTCTGAGGTGCACACAGACGTTTTCTTGGAGGGCAGTGTTGTCCATCAAATGATAGGAAGCAAGAAAATATGCTCTCACTGAATACCTCTTGCAATGATAAAATAATACATGTCAAAAAAAACACAAATTGAACAAATTACTTTAGTTATTAAGGTGCAAGTTCTGCTGGTCTTTGATTGACTGATTGACTGACCTTTATTCTATATTGTGAATACTAAAAAAAGTGTGGTTCACCATATACTGCATGGTGCCACTAAATAATCCAAGCTGTAAATTTGACCATTTACATTATTTCAGAATTGCTACTTGATCTGCTTTCAGTGGCACTGAAGTCATTGCTGCCTTGCTCCTACTATTAGTAATAAGTAGTAATAATAGATCTATAAAGTATCCCTATTTGTATTTATTGAGTAAATTTGGAGGCTGCCTGACTTCAGAATGTTGCTGGGTGGCTTACATTTTAAAATAGCAAACAGTAAAAAACAATAATAATTTCTATGCCTGGACAAACCCATTTACTATATACTATAGCAACCAACCTACCAACTGAGACTCAGCAAGCATCCTACTCAAAGGCCTGGGAAAACAGCAAACTTTTTATGACTTCCAGAATACTATCATGGAATGCTGAGGTGTTATCATGGTTTTACAATATTGCCTGATGTCCAGAGTCAATTTGGATGAGATTGGTAGCCATATAAATTTGACAAATAAACAAGACAAATAAATTTCAAAGGTCAAGTGTCACAGCAAAGAAACTACACTTCCTGGGCCCCACTCCGAATCCTTCGTATACATGATCTCAGAAATCAATATAATACTCCAGAAGAGTAAAGTTTAGTATAACTGAGAGATTGGGAACATGCAGAAACTAAGGGCCTTTTGTAATTTGATGGCAATATCTTGATGGTGCTGAACTCTAAACAGGATGTAAAACAGGTTGACATTTATGTTCTCAATTTTTGATTTGGACTGTGGGACATAGGAAGGTACTTGTCCTTTGCTCTCCAACCAGAGTCTCGTTCCATCTATTAGCCCAAAAGACCATTTTCTTCAGAGTTAATAGTGGATGAATAAGGAGATTTTCAGAACTCTGATAAGAAAATGTAAAATGTTCTGCCCACACAGTGGTAAAAAGAAATATCTCCCAGTCCACAACGTTTGAGAAAAGTGGCAACGATTACCTTCCCATTCAGCATGTTGACTGTTATATTACAATATTTCTCCTTCTGAAGCCTGGATGGTAGGAACATGTAAAATGTGACTTAGATGGAAGTGATGGACTTTTATTTTGGTTTTTCTTTTGTGGGGGGGGGGAGAGGGATGATGCAAAATTAATATCTGAATCAGCAAACCATCCGTTCTTCTGTTTGCAGCATGCTATAAATCACCGTGGGAAAAATATAGATAGATCAGATTAATATCCTCAATTTCAAAATGTGAAATGAATGTAGATATGACCTGTGCAAGGTGGGGGAGAATTTATTTGAGCTAAAGGAGACACAGGCAGGTGGTTTGGCATTCTCTTAGCAGTAAGAATGGCTGGATGCATTCCACCAAAGTGATGGAAACTTTAACCTAGAGCAGGGGTGTCAAACTGCCGGCCCGTGGGCCGGTTTCATCATACCAGAGCCGCGCCCACCCCATTGCCGGCAATGGCAAAAAAGCTCTGATATGTTGCGTGACATCACATGACATCACGAGTTTGACATGTCTGACCTAGAGCATGGATGTCCGACCTTTCAGCTTACCTGAGTTGCACTGAATGAAAAGGAATTATCTTGGGCCACATAGAAAACATATTAATATAGTTAAGGTATATAAATAACAAACTTCCTTTACTTTTTTTATAAATCTTGTGGGGGTCACATTACTAGCTGTCTAGGGTCATATGTGGCCCATGGGCTGTGAATTGGACATGCCTGATCGAGATGGTCCCCAAATTCCAGGAAGCTGAGACTTTATGTAAATAATATACAGCATATTTGGGGTGAAGCAACCAGCTGGAGGTCTTGGCACACTATCTGTTCTGTCTGTTCCTCCTGAGTAAATTTTCTCTGCCAAGAAAAATGGTAAAGACCTGATGAGACAAGAAGTGACATCGTGTGCAGCCTTTCTGAAATTTAAAAGAAGCCAATTGTGCAATAAAAGCCTTATTTGAAAACACATTTAAGTACAATATGTTGCAGACTCTGATCACATAATGCTACCTTTTCATTTAAGAGATGCATCCTGATTCTTTGACTAAATCCAAAGAGGATGGATGCTCTGGATGGTTGAGAATCTCAATAGACATTAAAATTAAGAAAGATGGCTAAGGAAAGAACCAATATACGATGGGGTAAAGGTGGAATCTTATTTTAAACCGCTAACTAGCTCCAGCATGGAATGCTTCTATCAGGATCCCAGGCCAATCAGCAGAGCCAGGTTATATGGTGTTTCTGGAAGGCCAAGAGGGTGGGAGTAGATCTACCTCAAGGCACACAATGTTCCAGAGGGTGGGAGCCATGGCAGAAAAAGCTCTTCTCCTGGATCCTGCCAACCAGAAATCTTTGATTAACGGGGTCCACATCATGCCCCTTTTACTGGAATGAATATCAAATCACTTACAAAATATAATAAAGCTAAACTATAGCATCACATCAAAACACAATGACAAAAATGCAGACATTAAAATAAAATGGATACATGCCTATTTGATTATCTGGGCAAGGAAAAAAGTTAAATGTGATGCAAAAAGAATAGACTGTCAGAATTCTCCATGAGGAGAGTGTTCTACAATCAGGATGTCAGAATAACAACAACAGCAACAACAACAGCAACACACACAGGCTGCATTAAGAAAAGTAATAGAGTCCTTATCTACTCATCCTCTCTTTCCTGCATGCATTTTCTAAACAAGTAAAGGGAAAGACAAACGCTAAGCGAGCTTCATTCAAATAGCATTTATGCCGCATGGATTCTCTTAGATGCCAAATGTTCAAATTCACTCTTTGTGGAATTTGTGTCATTTTTTTCCTACCCCCTGAGAGAAAAAGAATTGGCTTTTCCTTCTGTATGCATGTTTATTTCAAACGATAGGCATATGCTAACTTCAAAGAAAAAGGAAATACCTTTATTATACAGTATGTGTGTATACATTTATTATAGTAATTATTACAGCTAGTCGTTAAATTCTTAACTGCCAAGCCTATCAGGGACAGAAATGATATGTCTGAGTCAAGCAATAAATAAAATCAGGTAAATTCTAATTGCTGACTGTGAGAACCATTTACCTCAGGCCTTAATTTTAATGTCATTGTTTATACTCAATCTCAGTGGGTTGCTTTCCATCCACTCCCAGACATTAATTCAGCTCCTGAACAGCCCCAGCTGACCTAGTGAAACCAAGAGGAATCAGCTATTTATTGGCTCCTCCTATTCAGTCCCACCTCTACTTGTACTGACTTAAACAAAACCTCGTCTAGGCCTAATTGATCTAGGGAAGAAAAATTGCACTCATCTGATGGCTGGATTTTCACAAGCCAGGTTTTGTTGTCTGATCCTGACTCTACAGTCTGCACATTTTTTAAGGAATGTATCTTCTCAACCAATCAGTGGAACGGCTTGCCTTCAGAAGTTATGAGTGCTCCAACACTGGAGCCTTTTAAGAAGAGATTGGACAGCCATTTGTCCAAAATGGTATAGGGTCTCCTGCTTGAGCAAGAGAGTTGACCTAGAAGACTCCAAGAAGATCTTCCAACTCTGCTATTCTGTTATTCTGTATTCTATATAGCATGGTGTAGTTGCTTTAGAATCCAATCTCAGTGTTGACATTTACCAGCTGACTGAAAAATAATCACTGAAAAATAGGATTCCCCATTAAACATAATTTAATTTTCTAAAGAATTTTTGGCAATCACATGCTGACATCCAATGTAGTCCTTCTAAATATAAAAACTGGGCTAGGATTTTCTTAGTCCAGTGTCAGTACAATGACTCCTCAGTTCTTACCTGACTCTGAAATGTAGCCCGTCTGCTACTACTAATAAGAAATAACAAACTCCTCCTTACTTACATACCTAGCCCAAACAGGAGCCAGCAACCTTAATATATATCAAAAACTTAAATAGATTTTTAAAATTAAAATAGCTGAAATTTCACCATATTCTTGTGTTCTTGCCTGATGTTTCTCTAAATGGCAAAATGTTAGCACTTTTAATTTTTTTAAAAAAATGAGAATTGGAAGATTCCATTTAAAACATCCCTTTCCATTTGGGGAAAGGAGTGATAAACTGTTATTGTCATTATGAGAATACAATAATGGAGTTTTCCATGACTGGACTATAGTGACCTTAGCCTAGGTAAATAAGGACAAACAGCTGGAATTCAAGGGCAAATATCTTTTTTATATATATCTCTATCAGCTTTTGGAACTTTTCAAAAATATAACAATTAGTTATGTACTCTCCTCCCCCAGTACTGATTAAAAATTAGCAATTGTGAAAAATGATTAGTGGTCATTACTCACTTATGCATAAAAACACACTTGCAAAACTTGCACAGTCCAAACTATCTGCTAAAGTTTAAAAACATCCCATGAGTTTCTGTTTTAGGCCCAGTACTCTTCAATATCTTCATCAATGACTTAGATGAGGGAATAGAAAGGGATCTCATCAAATCTGCAGATGACACCAAACTGGCAGGAATAGCCAACACCCCAGAAGACAAGCTCAGAATCCAAAAAGATCTTGACAGACTTGAACAATGGGCCCTATCCAACAAAATGATATTTAATGTGGAGAAAAGCAAAGTTTTACACCTGGGCAGGAAAAACCAAAGGTACAAATACAGATTAGGTGAAACCTGGCTCAAAAACAGCAACTGTGAGAGGGACTTTGGAGTCCTAGTGGACGATCACCTAAACATGAGCCAGCAGTATGCGGCAGCAGTCAAAAAAGCTAATACAATCCTTGGTTGTATAAACAGAAGCATAGAATCAAAATCACGTGAAGTATTAGTACAGCTTTATAAAGCCTTAATAAGGCCACATCTGGAATATTGCATCCAGTTTTGGTCACCATATTACAAAAAAGATATTGAGACTTTGGAAAAAATGCAAAGAATGACAACTAAGATGATTAAAGGCCTAGAGACTAAAACATATGAAGAACGGTTGCAGGATTTGGGAATGGCCAGTCTAGAGAAAAGAAGGGCTAGGGAGGACATGATAGCAGTATTCCAGTATTTGAGAGGCTGTCACAAGGAGGACGGGGTCAATTTATTTTCCAAAGCACCAGAAGACAAGTCAAGAAACAATGGATGGAAACTAATCAAGGAGAGAAGCAACCTGGAATCAAAGAGAAACTTCCTAACAGTGAGGACAATTAACCAGTGGAACAACTTGCCTTCAGACCTTATGGGTGCTTCATCACTGGAGGTTTTTAAAAAGAGATTGGACAGCCACTTGTCTGAAATGATATACTGTAAGTTCCCCTGCTTCAGCAGGGAGCTGGACTAGAAGATGTCCAAGGTCCCTTCCAGCTCTATTCTAATTGATTCTGATTGAGCTGTGCATTGCTGCTGGAGTCTTTGGCAACTAAACATTTTGGCATTATTGCAATATTTTCCTGAGAGTGTGATTTTCTGATTATATAGATATGTGTGAAGTGGATAGCATATAAGCTGTGATGTCAATAAAAGAAACAAAAAAATAATTTCCCTTATTTTCAAGAAATTGCTACAGAGAAAAAAAACCCGGCATGGTTATTTTCCTTTTCAGATCCTTTGAATGTACACTTTATGTTTGGCATCCCATAATTCCTGTGTTGCTGGTTCCATTCTGTCCCACTTCCTGCACTGTCTTCTAATATAGATAAGAATCAACTATTTTTTGCTATGAAGACTGGTGGCAATTGTCAAATTGCCTGCCATACAGAACTTGAGCATTGCGTTGCTTTGGCAATTGTAGCAGTGGCTGATTGTATTTGGCCGTGCTTTCAGAGACATGCTTTATGACAGAGATTAACATTTATGGTGGATTCATTAAGACTTTGATTGGTTTGTTTCGAGACTATATTTGTTGCTTCATTACAGAGTATCAGTGGTTTTATCTGGATTTATGCTCACAGGGTGAAAGAAGATAAAAAGGGCATGATGTAAATGTTACGCCAATCATGGAAAGCGTCTTTTGGTTTTATATTGTGCTTTTAAAGGTCAAAAGAGTCAAAAGGTTGACATATAAGGAGAGATAATGAAGCAGGAAAAAAATGGAACATTCTCATGTTAATGTATTTTATGCCTCACTCTCTTATTATAGTAAGAAACATAGATGAGACCCCCCCCACTTCCTTCCTGTGTGCCTCTTCCTCCCTTCCTCCCCATCTTGGTCAATTTTAAACTACTAATTAATATTTCAGTATTTTACTGACTGTAAGCCACCTAGAGTCACCACTAGGTGAGATGAGCAGCTTGTAAGTTTAATAAATAAATAGAAATATTTTGTAGAAACTGATATACTGATTTTTTTAAAGATATATTGTCTTTTGACCGGTGCAACCACTTTGTCAGACATCTCTACAGAGTTCTCATAGATCTCTCTTTCATATACTCCTTCATTCTCACCACCTCTTTAAAAAATGGCAAGAGGAAGGATCACTCTATTTCAGGGCCAGACCAATGAATCCCTCAATTCAATATTCCCCTCTTCCTTGCCCTGAAGGGATTTTTTTCCCTGACTAGTTGCCAAAGGTGTTTCCTTTTTTTGTCATGGGTGCTGTCCACCACAACGTTCCTCACCTCCATGTTCCAGAAGATTTTGGATTAGAGTCAAATTGATTTAAACATCTGTCCTGTGGTAAGCGAGTTAAAACTTCCTCAAATTGCCCACCACACTGCAAGTTTTGGTTTTGCACAATTTGGCACAATGTACAATATATTAGAGGTCGGGCATGAATTATACACCAAATATTAAAAACATCAACATTCTGTCCACATTCTATCCCTCTCTCACTGTTGATTATTGTATGATTCTGCTGCCATGTAAAAAGAGGCTCATTAGCCATTAATAAAATGAGAGTATATAGTAGCTACATCTTCTAGCTGTTGGTTCAAGTTAAATATTTATAAAGCTGAACTTGACAGTTCTTGACAAGGAAACGATATAAATCACCAGCCAGATTTAGAAAGATCTGATTCTCAACTGAACTTGTTCTAAGGAAAGCTTATTAAAGATGACCAAAGTATCGCTGAAGAAGTCCTGAACTAATAGAAGGCAGCGTGAAACAGATTTCAAGAAAGTGGTCAAGTTGGTTCATAGCCACCTAGCTTGTTGCAGAAATGGACTATATCTAGTTGAGCGAGTGACTTGGAACAGTAGGATGGAGGCCCCCGCTGCAAAAGGTGAAGGGGCCACTTAAAATGTGGCAGGGAACAAAAAACAAAGACACTAATTAGATATTTTAACTGAATGATTTAATTATTAAATATGCGAACTCACTTACAGTAATATCTGTATTCTCAAAACTTGATCCCCAAGTTTAATAAGTCTGTGAGTGAATCAAAATATAAGCACCAATTCTCTCATACAGTATTTGATTTATATAAGTGAGAGCAAGATGAAGCAGAGAGAGATTGCAATGCCAAGGTTTGTTTTGTTGCTCAACAGAATCTCAGGCAGGGAGATATAGGTAGCCAACTTTCTAAGTGTTTGCATATCACTGGAACCAACTGATGAACAGAACTAGACTTGCAATAGTGGCAAATATCTTTAGCTTGCGTGTAGGATGAGGGTGAAGGTTCATTTTCTGAGCTTGTGGGATGGTTTCTGAACATTTCATTACCAGGCTAGGCAACATCTTCAGCAGAGGTTAAGGGATGTCAGTGTTTTTCTGTTTATAAGGGCTTCAGGTGTTGGTGTGTCAAGTGAGGGTCTGTGATGAGTCTTGTGATGGGTCAGGTGTGAGTCATCAGTGAGTCCTGTGATGGGTCTTGTGATGGAGAGGTTACCGCAGGTCAGGGTCATTGGGAGGTGAACTGCTGGTGGGAGGGAAGCTTGCGTGGGTTTGTTGAGCATCAGTGCTGCCTCTGGTTGGCTGTGCAGTTGATTTGGTTTCTGAGGGGTTCATAGGCTGGTTGTAGGTTGATATGTCTGTTGATGGAATTGGTTGTGGAGTGCCAGGCTATGATGAACTCATGAGTGTGGTGGGTGGTAGCGTGGCTGATGAACTGGACTACCAGGTTTTTAGGTTTAAAATAATTATGCACTGCAGAAAAATCAATCAAAGGAAAGCAAAAGTGGTTCTGCTGTACTGAAGAATGAGTTATATTTATATTTCAACACTAAATGTATATGGCTGACATATCAGTATCAGCTATTATGCTTATTTCTACAGATGAATTTCAGTTACAGCTTCAGTCCAACGTGTAGCAATGGTGAGAAAATCAAATTCCATGTTGGGAGTCATTAGGAAAGGAATAAAAAAAATGAGCTTGCCAATATCGTAATGACTTTATACAAATTTATAGTAGAAGCTATCTGGAATATTGTGTACTGTTTATGTTTTTTTAATCTTAATATTCCATTGGCCAAGAAATAAAATGTCCATTGAGTCATTTGTTCATTTTATTTTATTTTGCACATTTTAAACTTTTATTTTGCATTGCTACTGGGAGTCTGGTCAATAACTGCAGCAAAATCTTTAATCTGTGAAAAGTGGATACAACCCCATCTTCTCAGGACTATAAATAGCCAGCTGTCCACTTGACTAGCATAAAAGCATTAAGGCCATGATACAATTGAATATCACCTAGGCATGATATCGCCTTTTACCTGACAATTATATTTGTTTCTGCATATTGATCACTATCAACGGAAAAGTCAAAAAGCTCTGATTGGCTTTGCTAATCATTCTAAGCAAAAATGTTTGTTTCTTAGTTTTTTCCCCCCTTAGAATTGTGGGAATACACCACATATTGCATATTTTGCAAGCTCAGTTAACTGTGGGTTATTGAATGAAACATGGTTAAAAAAATGAGTTAAGTGAAATGTTGAAAGATGCCCAGAAACTGATACGGCTTTCTACTGTAGAGGTGGTAGCTCTGTTATATCTATAGTTAAACTAGAAGTAAATTTGAAATGGTTTATAGATACCTTTTTATTTATTTTCCATTGCATTTCATGTTACTGAGAGGTGGGTATTAATTAATACATCTTTTTACAATGATTGTACAAATTTTCCCCTCAGGATTTTCTCATTTTCCACAACATGCTTTGCATTTCTTTGGTGCTAAATTAAACAAAGAAGTATTTTACTTTTGATGTTATCATTAATGTTACTGTCATCAATTTTAAATCTCATTTAATATCGGATGCCAGACCTTTTCCTGCAGTGTACAGCTGACATCTCTGTGGCACAGCATATTAGTACCTCAAGCCCTAAAAATCTCATGTTGCTATTAGATTCTTATTACTATTTCTTGGCTGTGCCCTGTGGTTTTTGCTCTGAAGAGCCATTTAAGGTCCTAAGGAGAAATTAATTCTCAGGTTGTACCTCTACACTCTGCAACTGCTACTCATTTGGAACTGACAGAATGCTTTAAATCCTCCCTGCCCAAAATGACCCAATCTCATATGTGAGAATGCCCAAATGCCTTCTGCTTTAATGATGCTGTGATATCAAAAGATCACCAGAAACTTGTGGAATTTGAAATATTAGAGAGATATGGACATCTTTTTTTAAAGAAAAAAATTCAGAGTGACAGTTCCTCTGCTGATCCATCAGCCATATAAGAAGGCTATTTCCAAAGCTAAAGTCACACCTCTATCTTCTACACATGGAGTCTTCTTTCAACAAGGGGTCAGAAAAGTCAAGGAGATAACTGTGACCACCTGATCAAAGTTCTTCCTCTTTTGAACCTACATCCCACACAGAACATTATTAAAAGAAGAACATTATATTGATTACATGCCTATTTTGACCTTTATTCTCCCCCATAGACACGCCTGGATAATATTCATGACTTTTAACAAAATACTTCAATGTACTGACACCATGGTCTGGATCTGAGAATATCTTTCACCACAAATCATGCTTTGTTGCACTAGTTGTTTCCATTTCATACTTAACTACAAATTGCTGAGAGTTGACTGGCTTTTTGTAAATCTCCTTTGGTGGAAAATATCTATTTCCTAAGCTGTTTTCCAGAATCTCATTCCTTAATAATTTGGTGGTTACTCCCAGGAAGTGAGCGCTAATGTCTTTTTTATTCCCACTGCATAGCAACACTTGTAGATTATTATTTCAGTTGTTTTTATGTCAGGTGACTCAGAGTCTATGATGTATCCATAGCCACGGAGCTTTGAAAAATGCACTGTAACCTATCTCATTTTTAAAAATAGACTCTATTGTCAGAAACAGGGCAGGGTTCTGTGTTAGAAGTTCCATATATAGCCCTACAGAACAAACAGTGCACAGTCCACATGTGCTTTTCTGCTTAACTGCATCAAGAAAGCAGGAAACCTTTATTCAGAGAAAAGGCATAGAGAAAAGACATAGATGCAAGTACAAACCTATAAACACTGCCATCTATTGAATATTGCTGTAATTGTTGCACAAAATACATAAACACTGTTTTCCAACGTTCTGCTAAAGAGTTAATTGGAATTGTAAAGTTCTGTCGATGTAAAAAGTTAATCTAAAAAAAGGGAAAGTGGGGGCTATACATGCCAGACATAGATTCCTAGAAAGCTCGTACCCATTTGCTTATCGTTAAATGCAGTTTAGTTTAATTGGGTCCTGGCTTCATGCCTTTGATGCCCTTGCATACATTTCTAATCAGAGCATCCTTGTCAGAGTTACTTTGATTAAGCAGCAAAATTAAGCAACAACAAATGTCATTCATCTGGGCTCCAAGAAACCATTAAACTAGTTTTTAAGTTGATAGCTCTGAAGGCAAAATGGATGGTTCTAATCCAATGACTATGTTGCAGGCAAATTTGATCTGGTGGGTACTTAGCAGTTAACTAGTTAGCATTTTCCATCGTTCTCATTAAGAAGCTTTATTTCTTCTAATGTCTAAATACTGTATTCTTAAGTGCCTACAGGATTTTTAATTTTTTTTTGCTTTTGTTTTTGCATAGGTTTCAGGAATAAGATGAAAACATTTCAACTGTTAAATCACAAACTGTGACTTTATAGTCCCATTATATGCCATAAACAGTGGGGTAATTTTCATATATGAGTTGCTTATCTCAGAATTAAAGTATGGTTTTTTTTGTTTTTTTGTTTTGGTATCTTTGAACAAAGATTGGCGCAATGGAAGATCCTTTAATTGTATGTGGCCATTTACATTTTTTATTGCCTTTCTATTCTGGCTATATCGTATGGAAAATCTGTTCACATAAAACCTGCTGCTATCTGGTCAAAGAATAATAAGAAAAATATGTGAAGAAAAAGACAGAAAGAGAGAAGGTGTCTGAGCTGAGAAAACCTACTGTATGCTTCACATTCTAAAAAATTACTTGTCAAAATGAGCAAACCTGGACTACAAGAACTAATTACATGACTGAGAGAAATAATCATTCATATGTTCTTTTAAATTATATTTGCATGCCTGTACTGAAAGCTATCCTATGTTGAAATCAGCATTTTCTATTTTATGGTGGTTACAATCTGAAATCCAATTTACTCATTATCTTATAAATGCCAAATACCATTTGAGCTATTAAAAAGATTTAGACCATGAATTTTTCCTCCAGTATAATACCCCTGTAGGTCTAAGTTCCTGAACAACATGGGGAAAAAGAAAAGTCTTGAGCATTTCATTATAGCTAGTCCTCAACTTACCACAATTCATTTAGTGACCATTTAAAGTTACAATGGAACTGAAAAAGTGATTGTTTTTCACACTTACGACTGTTGCAGTCACATGATCAAAATTTGGACAATTCGCAACTGACTCATTTATGATGGTTGTGGTATCCCAGAGTCATGTGATCACCTTTGCAATATTCTGACAAAGTATATTCTGACAAGTAATGGGGAAGCCAGAGTCACTTAACAACTGTGTTACTAACAACTGCAAGAAAGGTCATTAAATGGGGAAAAACTTACTTAACAACTGTCTTGCTTAGCAATAGGAATTTTGGTCTCAACTGTGGTCATAAGTCAGAATCTACCAGTATCACCTTTATTAATAAAAGTACAAAGTATACAAATGAAGTGCAAACAAAAGTGTTTTGATCTGTTTAAGTTTGGCTGGGGAAAACTCAGTTTGAAACCAAGAGAGCTGCTAACAACCAGATTTAATAATATTAAGCTACTATAACTGGACCAGCCAGTTCTAACAAATCATTTTCCTATTTTCTTAGTCCAAAACATAGAATCCTTTTCCTGATAAATTATGTGAGGTGATTGTGAGAAGATAGGTTGCCTACAAAATGGCCAACACCTGTGCTGCTGTTGCCTTGTCCTTTTAAGGCCTCTTCCTAGCTAGCCCAGCAATTATTGGCTATAAAAGCTGAGTAGGAAGGTCACTGGGGGTGTTGGTGTTGACTGAACTGGTTGAGTTTAAGTAAGGTGACCAACTTTTTTACAATACAAATAAATTGCAGAAAAAATATCATAAATAAAAGAAACATTTTATTCATTGCAACAATAATACAGACAACTTGCAAGTGCAAAGTTTGCCAGCCGGGTGTTTTGGTGCGCTCAGCAGCAATTCCTATTGTGCTTTCGAAAGCCAATAGCGTTAGTAGCACAGCTCATGCAAAAAATAGCGTTAGTAGCACAGCTCATGAAAAAAAACCATCAAAAAAAGGTGCCGGAACGCCATTCTATGAGGAAAAAAAAGCCCTGCAGATTAGTCTTCAAATATCGAAAAGGAGGACATGTAGGAGGACACTTTTTGAGGGAGGACAGAACTTACAAAAGGAGGACTGTCCTCCCTAAAGGAGGATGGTTGGTCACCTTAGTTTAAGCCACCTCCACTTGTGTGATTGCCCCACCCCCCATATCCCATATTTTAGATTTCCCACTTTTTTATAGCTATCTCATGTTTTGATTATCCCATTTTTTGAGGGATATATACCACTTTGTCATGGGTTCTTTTATATATACCCAGGTCAGTGGGCTCCATACCCCAAAAGAACCAGTGCTACCACACAGGTCTCTAGGCTACACACATAAGCACTCAAAGGCTAGTACTCATTGCTCACTATTCCATTTCCCACTTCAACTACACCCCCTCCTCCTGCTCCTCCAACTCCTGCATCTTATGAGTCCTGCTGAAGAAAAGTATCTCCATGTACTGTAGGCTGCTTCATAAACACACACCTCCTTCCCTCTCTCCCAAATACCAACACCGCCCCCTCCAGCTGCCTCTCTGCTCAGCTTTTATGCCAATAGTTGCCTGTGCTGGTTAGGAACAGATCTCAAAGGTGCTGGTCATTTTGTAGGCCGCCTATTGTCTCACAGTAATATTGCCCCTCTCTGTGTCATGCCATATATGACATGAACAACAAATAGATGTATTATAGCAGTGTAACCACACACACCACTGACAATCACATCCTATATTATATTTGGGTGTCCCATCCTTTGAAAAATGGGAATGCTCTTATTCCTAAAGAAACTAAAGTATACTATACTAGTTTCCCATTTAAAATCTGTCTCTTATGTTAAACGGGTTCCGTTTAGAAAATGCTCATAGGTTAACTGTGAAAGTAAGCTTCTTTCATAACCATCCTTTTGATGGCTAAATCCTGAAATTGTCATTGTGGGAAGGAAACTGTGAATGTTAACTAGATTTTCAATACTTTACCAACTTTCTTTCAAGGAAAGCCAAGAAAATTTTATTTATTTATTTATTTGCTTGTTTATTTATCACCCATCTCATAACAAAACGACTCTTAAATTAAACTATGATGTAACAGAAGGACTAAGGAACTACAGATTTGATTCGGTAATCATAAAAATCACCAACTGCAGTCTGGCCAATCATATAATTGCAGTCCAGCCTACTGCATGGGGCTTTGTAGAAATGAGAAAAGGTGAGAATTTTATTTGCCAGGGATGGGCAACTATGCCCCTTTTATGACCGATGGACTTCAACTCCCAGAATTCTTGAGCCAGTATAGACTCTTTGGTGGAATGACAGTATACAGTACCATCACAACATAGTAACAATAGCAAGTACAGCAAGCTATATTTATTCCTTGCTCAGGTATGCTGAAAAAGGGGAAAAAAACACTTCTAGATAGCAAATATCATTTTAAACCTCCTCTAAATCATTTTATTTTTTTTAAAAAAAGAATTGGTACAGACAAAGTTAAAGGTCTAGTTCAGCCTTGGGAGAGGCAGAATTTTAAACAAACATGATCTGATATACTCCAGTGTCTAGGATTCCCAGCTAACATGCTGACTACGAAACCTAGCAGGGGATCTGAAAGGGAAAGAGTAAAGTTATTAGTCTGATACATTGCTGATGATTTACTACAGAGAGCAACTCAGACTCTCCCTCCTAGTTATTCTGTCTTTGAAAGTTTTTAGTACTAAGCATGTGCATTTCTACTTGGAGAAGCCCATCATGCAGATCATTGACTTACACTAACAAGGAAGAAACATTCAATTCCCTTCTGGGTTTCACTGACATTTTCTAACATTAGATTTACTTTGCAAGGCAGGAAACAGATGTGTTTCTCCAGTCAGACTGTCCCAAACCGGGGCTACTTGTTGAGCAAATTCCCTAGGAAATTAAAAAAAACAAATATTCTCTTGACTTTTATGAAGCCCAGACCTAAATGATAAATGACTCAAATTGCATCTAGATAGTTGAGATAACAATAGAACAGCATTATAGTTAGGGTTTATACCTACTTCTTTGTGCTAGCACAAAAACCAAAGGGTAGCTTTCATTCCCCCCCCCCATTAGATTCCTCCAAAATTATTAAGCACTGATAAAAAGAAAAATTAATTGCAAATTATAGTCATTGCATGGATCCATTTCAAACCTCGTAATATTTCTGCTCTACTTATTTTTTTTTTGCATAATTTATTCATGTCTGGGGTTCCAGAAGATTGAATAAACTTTTTGATTTACTGCCCTTGTACTGTTTCTAATTAGATAGCTCCTCTCTGTAAAGTGTTCACACGAGGAGCGATCATTTTAAAATATCATGCCATATTAAGCAATTGTAAAATGCATATATTTTGTGTAATTACAAAACTCATTCTCTTGTCCTCAAGAGAGTTCCGTGTAGAATAATAAAGTTAGGAAATATATTGGTTGGTGGAGCTAGTGCAATTTCTAATTTGCACCTTTCGTGCTCCTTGTCATGTTTTATTTACTCTGAAATGTCAAGCATGACTAAAGTTGGTCCAGAAGGAGTGTTAGACATTCACCTTTTTCCCCCTGAAAAGGTAATGCATGTCAGGAATGTATGTAGATATGTGCGTATTCATACGCTTATGGTATCTATCTATCTATCTATCTATCTATCTATCTATCTATCTATCTATCTATCTATCTATCTATCTATCTATCATTCTGCAATATTGCATTATATTGTATTCAAAAGGCTCACATACTATTTGATTGTTGTTTGTAAAAGAGGGTGAGAGACAGGTACCTTCATATATAAAATGAAAGATCCATTGGGAACCCCATATTAAAACAACATATCTTACGTGTAGCCAGAATCTGAAAACAATTAACACAGCACAGTACTTGAGTAAAATGGTTTGGATAAGATCAGCATATGTGGGACTGATTGGGGCAGATTGTAGGGGTGATACTGAAATATAATGTTATCTTATTTTACTTGTCTATATATTAAATTATTGTATTTTACTCCAATTTCATTTTAAATTGTTTTATAGGATTTTATTAATGTTTGGAACTCTGTATTTTGATATCACCTATGGGCTAATCAATAAACTAAACTATTGTATTCAATAGGACTGAGGCTGTAGTCCTATATTTATTTTCTTGGGTGTAAGTCCCATTGAGTTCCATGGCATTCAGACGATTTGTGCGGAGGAGTATCTAATCACAGTTTTCTCCTAAATGTCAAAAATCTTTCCACAAACAGTTGTTTGTGTGTTGTGGTCAAGTTCAACAATTTTATTCACATGATACTAATTGTTCAATCATTGTCAGCTACCCAGAGCCATTGAGAGTCAGGCAGCATATAAGTTCCAAAAATTATTATTAACATACAATACTGTCATTACTAAAAAAAGCATGTTTATTCAATAATTTAAAACTCCTTTTATTTTATTTTTTAGATTTTATTTATTTTTTAGTATTTTATTTATTGTGGGAGCATGTCATAATTTCAATATGCTTCAAAAGCCCAAGAAATTGAAAGAGAAAATCAGGAACCTATAGTATATCCTTCATCATACATCATATAAGCTTTGTTCAGTTTTGTATGCTGTATTGGATTTATAAGTTAGAGTCCTTGCAGTTTTTATTAGTTTCAGGCTAACCTTGACTCAGCCAGTGAAAAGTTGAGCTACTGCTTAATATATGACTCAATGCTGTGTTGAGGAAGTGATAACAGATAAAGCTGGATTTGACTGAATTTCTGCTTGCATGGTAAAACACTGAGGAATCCCAATTCTTTGAATAGATTCCTTAACCAAAATGTCATCAGAAGTACATCTCTGTTGAATATACTTCTTAAATGTCTGCCAAGTCATATGATCTATATACTCTCACTTAAGCCAAATGTTTCTTTTGATTATTGAATCATAAATTGAATTAATTCATAGGGGCATTCAACTCAGTGCTCTCTACTACAATTAGAAGCAGCAATCCCATAATTTTGGGTAATGTTTCTCTCAATGCCTCATTTAGCACACTAGGGATATTTAATTATTTATTTGATTTTTATCCTTATGAAGTTTTTTTAAAACTTTATAAGAGATAAGATAAGATAACCTTTATTGTCATTTTTTACTGTGGGCACGACACACATCAAAAATGAAATTTAGTTGCCCGCTCTCAAAGTGAACACATACATGACACACACCTAAACATACTATATACAAGATATACATACTACATACAACTACAGTAGAGAACAAGGCAGAGAACATACATAATACTCTTTCCTCTTCCTATTTTCCCCACATCAACAGTCCTGTGAGGTGACTGGGTGGAGAGGAAGTGACTGGCCCAAAGTCACCCAGCTGGCTTTCATGGCTAAGGTGGAACCAGAACTCACAGTCTCCTGATCTCTAGCCTGGTGCCTTAACCCCTGGACTAAATTGGCTCTCATTATTTTCTATGATGTCTAGCCCAACCACCCATTTCAATTGTAACTAGCAATAGCAAGAATTAAATTCAGAGTTGATTGAAGGAGGATGGTAGGATTTATTTTTCATAGCTTTGGCCTGGGAAAAGCCAGATGTTGAGGAGTGAGTGCAGCAGCTGAGCACTGTTTGTTCACAAGTCCACTCAGACATATACTTTGCTCTTTTACTCTGCTAAATGTGTGGGCAGCAGCCCAAAAAGCCAATGCAATCCTAGGATGAATTAACAAAGGGCTAGAATCAAAAATCACATGAAGTACCAGTACCGCTTTATAATGCCTTGGTAAGACCACACTTGGAATGCTGCATCCAGTTTTGGTCACCATATTATAAAAAAGATGCTGAGACACTGGAAAGAGTGCAGAGAAGAGCAACAAAGATTATTAGGGGGCTGGAGGCTAAATCAATTGAAGAATGGTTGCAGGAATTGGTATGCTTAGTCTAGTGAAAAGAAGGACTGGGGGGGGGGACATGATAGCAGTCTTCCAATATTTGACGGGCTGCTACAAAGAAGAGGGGTTCAACCTATTTTCCAAAGCACTAAAAGGCAAGACAAGAACCAATGGATGGAAACTAATCAAGGAGAGAAGCAACCTAGAACTAAGGAGAATTTTCTTGAGAACAATCAATGGAACAGCTTGCCTTCAGAAGTTGTGGGTGCTCCATCGTTGGAGGCTTTTAAGAAGATATTTGTCTGGAATGGTATAGGTTCTCCTGCTTGTGGAGGGGGTTGTGCTAGAAGACCTCCAAGGTCCCATCCAACTCTGTTATTCTGTTAAGTGCTGGCTATGGAAATAGCAATATGAAACTTTTTATATCAACAGAAATCTTGATGACAAGGAAAGGGGCAAGGCAGTTAGAGGATTGATGTGCTAGCAGGAAGAGAAGGATTAGAACTTGTAGAAGAGGGAAAAAAGGAGACGAGATAGCTGATGAGCCTTGTTGGACAAAACAATTTTGGAATCGTTCATGGTGAGCTTGTTTCAAAGCAGAACCAAGACTTTTGACATATGCTATGGTAGCGAGGAGGAGGAGGAGGAGGAGGAGGAGGAGGAGGAGGAGGAAAGGATATGTATTTTTTGTTCAGTTGATCAAGATCAAATCCTGCTACCTCTGAAATTGCCAACCAAGTGTAATTAATGCTCTTACTAAGAAGAGCTTAGCCTGCTCAGCATAACATTAAATATACTTTTGTTATATACAAAACAGGTGGACTGCCTGATTCAATAAATTGTTTCAGCTGCAGAAAAAGCCAGCTTTTCCTGTCTTTGGTCCAGGAATCCCTCTGCAAGCCTAACCAAAAAACACTCTGACCTTCCCAGAGAGATCCTCTGTGCCACCTTCAGAGACTTGAAGGCAGCTTTTCATTCAATTCCCCCAGGAGAGGCTATTGGAAAAGGCAGGTGACTCCTCTATGGTTCACTGGCTTCTGTAGCTAATTATAATGTTACAGAAGGACACTTCCATATTCAATGAGATGTCAATGTTATTTGCACAGCAGCAATCCTCACAGAAAAGAACGTCATCCAAGCACTTGTCCTCCCCTCTCCCATCACACTTTATCCAATATTTATGTTGATGGCATTGTTCAACCACTTTCCAAATGTGAATTTTGCTTTTTATTACAGTAAATCAAAGGCTACTTTCCACACAGTCTATGCTAATGACACAGCCATTCTCTCCCTTACCCAAACTTGTGTTGTTCCAATTCCACAACTGAATGGCTAGGCTATATTTTTCCTCCTCACCCTATCTGTTGCATTTGGTATGCAGAGCTCATAACCCACTTCTTATCCATTGTACAGGAAATGAAAATGATCTAGTTTGACTTGCTGAATTCTCCACTGAAAATTTCCATGGATGTAGCAAACTTTTGCTCAATTGCAATTGTTATTAGAAGACTTTTGGTTTGATTTGTATACTGGTTAAAGGCACTGAACCTCTGTGTCTAATTAGAATTATCCCTAATCTTCTGTAACCTGTTTCCTGTATATTGTTGGCCTCTGGCTGTCAATGAAGACAGTAAATGCTAAGAAGGTTGTAGAAATCAGTACACACATAATAGGATAGACTTTATCAGGAAAAGAAGATTTAGTTTGCTGCTATGTAATTTGGAAATGCTTGAATATAAAAAGCACTGTTTTACTGCCCACTTATCACAAAAACTGCCATATGAAAGAGAGACCAGCAGGGATGATGTGTTTAAACAATTGAGTTTAAATGGAGTACAACTTAAAAAAATGTGCATTGCTGAAGGAAATACTTCTTATCTTGCTTATGTTACAAATATAAAAGGGGGAAGATATGAAAAAAAAGGGTTGGTTTGTTGAATATCCAATCCTTTTCTGAGAATCCAAACCTTGTGAGATTGAGCTAAAAGCAATACAAGAATGTCCATTTTAGACCTGCATATCAATCTTACTCCAAATTCCATGGGAATTAACAGAATCATGGGAAGTGAGGTTCGTATTGGATCATATAACTGATCCAATAATAAAATTCCAAAATCCTAAGCAGAAATACTTCATATGCCTTGCTAGCTATCTTCTAACTGGAAATGTCAGAGATGTATGGAAAACCTGTTTTCTCTTGTTGAGCTGTGGATCTTGTCACAAGTGCAATAAATTCCAATTAATTAATATCTCAGGATGGATCTTCAGAAGATGATTTGCTTCTTGATATGACTATTTCACTCAATGAGCCGTGAAACTGAATAATTGTAAATGCTTTTGTTTTTAGAGGGAAAACATGATTACATTTGATTCCTTTATTAGTTACATGCTGCCTTTGGAAATTACTTGCAAACAAATAACAAAAAAAAAGTTAAAAAAAAAGAAAGAAAGATTCTGGCATCCATTAACCAACATGGATACCACAAAAACAGTTTGTAATTATAGAATATTTTTAGAGCAATATAGAGGACTAAGTGTAGGTATCAGTTCTAACTGGAAATCTGAAAAAAAAGTAAGGTAGAGCAGCTGATAGTTCTATTCTTAAGACAGGATTTTTTAAACTTTGTTCCATGGTAACTTGATGGAGTTTTGTGTGATGCTAAAGGGGAAACAACCAATTTTCTATCACTAGATCTTTGCCTTTTGATCTATTTAACAAGTTTTTCAGCCTGAAAAAAATTGAAAATTCCTCTCCATCTCGCTAGACACGCAATGACAAGCATGTTGCTCAATCAGTTGATTCTGTCTGATTTTGAAACAGTGCCTATTAACTTAAAGGGTAGAATAGAAAGCAAACTAGCATGAAAGCCCCATGATTATGGGATGAGAAAAGGTAAGTGGCAGGGGACAATCCTGCTTGCAGATTTACTTATTTACCAATGTGTATGACACCCTCAGTTCTTGAAGTAACAGAAAGTGCTTGCATGTTAGAATAAAAGCAATAATAAAGTAATTAGAAAAGCAAAACAAATACTAGTAATACATAGTTACAAGGAAGGGAGGTGGAATATCCAACACAAATTCATTATAACAATTAGGAATAAATCAACAGGGAGAAGATTATTGTACCCTGTGCCAGAGCCTGCTGGAAGATCTAAGTTTTCACAGCTTTAGCAGAGTCCAGAACCATATGCTCCTCAAGAGAAACAGGGCAAACACCACTGTAGAGAAGATGCACCTCATATGCTCACAAGATGGTATTGTGTTATAGCTGGGCCTTGAACCACACCAACTCTTCTAGATCTTTCTGGGAAGACAGATATAACAGGAAAAAGACAGTAATCAAACGTCTATCCCTTTGCCTATCTGAATCTCAGATACTTCTTTCGATAGTTGTGATTGTTGTTGGAACATTCAACATAGTAGGAAGTTCAACAGAAGTAATTATAGAGTTATAGCTTTTCTTCCAGGTTTCCCTATGACGTAAGATTTTAATTTGTCTTTTAGTGTTAAGGCACCAAATCAGCTAGTACAAAATTTAATGTTAGCCAAAGATTGGAAAGGGGGAAGAGAATCAGACCCATGCTCCCAAATGTAATTAGCCTCCTCTCCAAGTGTAATACAGAAATAGAAATTCTCTGTATTGATTGATGGCCACAATTTGGCTTCACTCAGACATATAGGAGAATCTCATTCTTTCTCCTATTCTTGCCTGAAAAACCTTCCCCAAGAATGTACAAAGTTTACTTGCTCAATGGAATTGTCATATTTTTGTCCTCTATTGACTTTTCTTTTTTTTGCAAAAAAATAATAATAATTTTCTTATAGTTTATACAAAAATGTGAAGGTGTTTGATATATAGCATGCTTTTGTCAAAAATGGAATGGTGTAGTCTGTATGTAACAAAATATGTACAAATGTACATACTGTATATAAATGACAGATGGTGTAATAATGCCAAGGTGGTTTCAAAGTCTGTGCTCCCCAGATGTGGAGCTTCTGACCATCAAAGGCAGACCCTTCTATCTACCTAGAGAATTCTCTGTTACCATTATCACAGCTGTGTGATAATGATGCAAACAGAGAAGAGGCCCTGAAGGTTCTGTGTCATACCATCAGTGGCTTACAAGCTACTCACCCAGAGGGTGCATTTATTGCAGTGGGTGACTTTAACCAAGTGGATTTGAAAATGGTCCCATCATGTTTTAAGACTGCCATCATCTTGCCAGTGCCAAAAAAGTCCACAATTACAGGCCTCAATGATTACCGTCTGGTTGCATTGACATCCACCATCATGAAATGCTTTGAGAAGCTGATCAAGAACACTATTGTATCTAGCCTCCCGCCAACTTTTGACCCGCTTCAGTTTGCCTACCGACCAAATCGCTCTACGGAGGATGCTATTTCTTCAGTTCTCCATCTGAGCCTGAAACACTTAGAGGAAAGAAATACTCATGTGCATTTGCTGTTTGTCGACTTCAGTTCGGCGTTTAACACAATCATTCCCCAGCATCTAGTAGACAAACTGGGCCTTTTAGGCTTAAACACTCCTTTGTGCAACTGGATTCTTGATTTTCTTACCAACAGGCCCCAATATGTGCGAGTTGGAACAAATACCTCTAATACCATTTTCTTGAGCATGAGTTCTCCTCAGGGCTGTCTTAAGTCCGCTGCTCTTCACCCTGTTGACCCATGACTGTTGTGCTAGGTTTGCCACCAACCATATTGTGAAGTTTGCAGATGATACAACAGTAGTGGGCCTTATTCAGGATGACAAGGTGGAAGTTTACTGCAAGGAGGTTGAAGGGTTGGCGAACCGTTATAAGGAAAACAGCCTAGTTTTAAATACCAGAAAAACCAAAGAGATCATTGTTGATTTCAGAAAAGGCAGGCACAGCCACACTTCTCTGTGCATAAATGATTCACCTGTGGAGATGGTTACCAGCATCAAATTCCTGGGTGTGCAGCTAACGAGTAGGCTGACTTGGTCGCTCAACAGTGAGAAACTGGTGAAGTGGGCACAACAGCGCCTGCATTTTCTGTGACGCATGAGAAAAGCACATCTTCTTTCCCCTGTCCTGACCTCTTTCTACAGGGGGACAATCGAGAGCATCCTGTCATACAGCATCACAGTCTGGTTTGGAGGCATCACTGCTTCAGACAGGAAGGCGGTGCAGAGAGTGGTGAGAATGGCCGAAAAGATCATTGGCAGTTCCCTCCCTCCCATCCAGGACATAGCACAGAAGCACTGCTTGAGCAGGGTCTGTAAGATTATCTGGGACACTACACATCCTCTTCATGACCTGTTTTCCTTGTTACCTTCTGGGAGGAGGCTTCGTGGTATCCGAAGCAGAACATCCAGATTCAGCCAGAGTTTCATTCCATACAACATTAACCTTGCGAACTCTCAAGCTTCCTCCTTCCATTAAATATTCAAGATGGACAATATGTAATATTTATTGCTACATATATGTAGGGATGTGGGTCTATACATAAGTTGTTTATAGTATGTTTATGTGTGTGTCATGTATGTGTTTCACTTTGAGAGTGGGCAACTAAATTTCATTTTTGATGTGTGTCATTGTGTCCACAGTATAAAAATGACAATAAAGGTTATCTTATCTTATCTTATCTTATCTTATCTTATCTTATCTTATCTTATCTTATCTTATCTTATCTTATCTTATCTTATCTTATCTATCTTATCTTATCATCTCATCTCATCTCATCTCATCTCATCTTATCTTATCTTATCATCTTGTATGCTACTGGAAAGGAAAGGAAAGAAAAGAAAGGAAAAGTGGTTAAAATACTTCTCTGCTTCACATTTTTTTGACATACAAACTGCCTCTGACAGATGCCTCTGAGTGTGTACCCGACTCTTTTCACAGTACTAATAAATGAGTAGCAATAACTGATCACTGGAAGAACATAAATCAACCTTTTTTTGGGTAAACTATCTCTGGGGATTATGTGAAAAGTAGATTTAAAGTTTATGAAGTCCACAAAAAGTATCCCATGGGAGCTGGGGGAGAAGAATATTTTTTTAACAAGGTAATATAAAATTAGTCTTTGACCAAGTTAGCTCGGTCTGTTTGAAAACTGACTTGCTCTTCTGCTAAAATGTTCGCAGTACCTAGTCAGCTGAGTGACTTTCAATAGAGATGCTGAGTGCTAAGCTTACTAATTACAATTCACTTAGCAGACTTAATTTGCTGGCTCAATTTTCCTCTTTCAAAAAAACAAATTGAATAATTAATGCATAGCTCCAGATGAGTATTTGTTACATGATCTTTGTGATTGAAAAAAAGAGCTGTTATCCCCAACGTGATGTTGGTATTGATAATTCCAGAGCTATCCCTTTGTTCAATTGTTTTATAAGATGTGTTATTTTAGAACTGTGGGAGGGGGCAATCAAGTGGGTCACCTAAAGATGGGCCCAGGATGAGAAGCATGTCAGAATCTACCTTAAAAATTGAGTGGAAGTGTGCCTGCCACATGTCTGCTGGAACGAGGTGGCCTACTAGAAGGGCAAGGAAACCAATTTCCTATTCATTTCAGTGTCCACAGTTTCAGATCCTGGGCTGCGTTGCAATCTGAAGGCAGCATCTGGTTGTTGTTTTTTCCCGGTTATTATTTTTGAAAATATAACCTGGATGTGGGGACACTCCTTTTCCCCTTCAAAAGCAGGGTTGTTGTTTTTTTGCCATGTTCATTTTTTTTAAACACAAGATACAATCATGAATGATATTGATGAAAATGTTTTTTGTAAGCATTAAATCAAGCAAAATGTTTACCTATCCGTACAGATACACAAACAGGTTGGGGAGTGGGGGACACAATCAATCTTCTTTCCAGTTCTGATGTTTTGTAACTTAGAAATCATCTCTCTTCTCTCCCTGTCTGTCCTCCTCCTTCTTCCTCACCTCCTCTCTCTCTCTCTCTCTCTCTCTCTCCCTCTCTTTCTCTCTTTCTCTCTCCCTCTCTCTCTCTTTCTCTCCCTCCCTCCCTCCCTCCCTCTCCCTCTCTCCCTCTCTCTCTCTCTCTTTCTCTCTCTCTCTCTCTTACACACAAAAGCACAAAACAATAAGTAATGCGTGGCAGAAAAATTTAACACAAGCTGGCTGTTAAGTTTCTGAACAGGAAAGAGCCTCTCAGTAACAACCACAATCTTGGAGAAGTGACCACAGAGCCATCAACTGTTATCTGGCTGATGATGAGATTGCAATTGTCTCTACAGGGGGAAAACGGAAACCTCTCATTTCAATTTGCTATTTCAGCAAAGCTTATAAAACATATCCTATTATAGTACAAAAGGCCTTACTTCCCTTCAAGGACTTTTTTTTTTTGGGTTTTGTCTACAGGGTGTGAGTGTTTGTGGTGGCCTATTTTACTTATTTTATTTGGAATTTAAAAGGACGAGACATATAACATTTAAGTACATGGCAAGATTACATGGCAAGATCTAAGCAGACAGTTAACTCCTCTGTGAGACTACGAAATCTGGTAACCGAGTATTAAGTAGGTTCATTGGCCAAGTGAGATCTGTAACTTTGCTTTCTTGAACCAGATGCATTCAGCAGTGTCAGGGCTACAAGTCAAATAACATGGCTTATGGCTAGACATTCTGAAAGCTGGAGATCAAAAGCACTTGGTGGATTCCAGGTGGACAAAGGATGCTGTAGTCCACCTGGGAATCATGCCAGTGTGTTATCTTTGGAACCATTTCCCTGTCTGGTATATAATCTCATCACATAGGTCTTTCCTATCCAATTCACAGGTACATATTTACAGCAGCAGGAAGTAAATTCCAAAAAGAAGTAAACCCAAATCTTCTGAAAGAGCCCTGGTGGTTAGAATGCAGTAGTGCAGGCTAACTCTGCCTTCCACTGCCAGGAGTTCAATCCTGACCAGCTCAAGGTTGACTCAGCCTTCCATCCTTCTGAGGTCAGTAAAATTACGACCCAGGTTGTTGGGTGGCAATAGGCTGACATTGTAAACCTCTTAGAGAGGGCTGTAAAGCACTATGAAGCGGTGTATAAGTCTAAGTGCTATTGCTACTGCTATTGTACATTTGTATACAATATAGATACAGGGACTAGATGTAATCCTAGTCTTTTCTAAACATTCCACACTGAGCTACTCTTTTTCACATCTATAGTCCAGTAAATGCAATTATCTCACTCATCATTCATATTATAATATTCCACGGCCTCTTTGCTTCACCTTCTGGGTTGACATAAGTGATGATCAGGTTTAAATGGTATTGTAAATATATGAATCAGTAATAGTCTACCTGATGGAGCTCTGAGGACTAATTTGTCCTAGGAGTTACATAAGGGTCAAGATCCATAATTTGTACGTATATATTAAAAAAAACTCCCAACCCACCAAAATCACCCTCAATGGATTTTCCAGCTGGAATCCCCCACCCACGAATTTGTCTCTTAGGAAGAATAAAAGATCTATTCTTCAACCAGGCTTCAGTAGCTAAGGCTTTACTTTCTAAGACTACAGGTAGTCCTTGAGTTACAACCTTTTATTTAGTGACTGTTCAAAGTTAGAACAGTACTGAAAAAAGTGACTTATGAATTTTTTTTTTCACATTTACGACTGTTGCAGCCTCCCAATGGTCACATGATCAAAATTTGGATGCTTATGATTGTTGCAGTGTCCTGGGATCATCTTTTGCGACCTTCTGACAAGCAAAGTCAATGGGAAAGCCCTATTGCTTTAACAACCACGTTACTAATTTTAACAACTGCACTGATTCACTTAACAACTGTGGCAAGGAAGGTCATAAAATGGGACACAACTCACCTAGCAACTCTGTTGCTTAGCAACGGAAATTTTGGGCTCAATTGTGGTCATAAGTCAAGGACTGTTGGGAAAAAGTTCA
>NW_015386716.1:431783-443335 GCF_001527695.2 Protobothrops mucrosquamatus
CATGTAACCAATTATGTAATAACATGTATTAACTTCCTACACATATAACCAATTATGTATTGACACCTGCTCACTTCCTCATATATGTTGCCAAATAAAAGGGGAGCACAGGACACGCCCTGGGCTCACTCACCTCAAGGAAAACCTGCGTGTTGTCTTCACTTGCTTGCCAAGATTCATGAGTGGCCCACCCTAATGTGGCAAGGCAAACGCCACAAAGGACTACCTGTATTAACTTTCAGCATCATTACAGCCATGTGACAAAGTTATATTTTGGTCATCTGACTTGGAGTCATGAATAGACCAATTCCATCCTGCCTAGGATGATTTAACAAATTTTAAAACTGGTGCCTGATATTTTCTTTTTCTTCTGCCTTCCCATCCCTTTTTTTTCTTCTGGTTTTTATTAATCTGTGAGGACTGATAGACAGTTGATGTGGATAAAGCTACAATTCAGTATTTACAGGAGCTGTCTCTGAACAGAGTAAAATTTAATCATAAGGTATGACATCTGGATTTTAATATGAAACTTACTGCATAACCAAATTAGCAATACGTTGTGTGGGTATGTGTGTTTTCCATTGACAGGTGTATGTTTATAAAGCATCAAGGCAGCTGTATAAGAGCATTTTTTTTCTTTCATTTCTGTCAAAATAGAGTTCAAACTTAAGTGAGCTGGCCAGATTCAGGAAAAAAATGTTTAACTTTTTCTTTTCTTTTCTTTTCTTTTCCCTACTTTCTTCCTTTTGAGTGAAAGCTAAATTAAAATCCATATTTATAAAATGACATTTTTGTTGCCAGGTATTCTGTAAATAGGTTTAGCATAAAAATTATATAACGTGCTATTTATCACATTCTCAGAATACAATAACATTGTTAACAGAAGGTAAATAAGATTGAGCCAGTATAAAAGGAAAGTGCTGATTATGTAAACCTTGGTTAAATTCCTTCCTTTCTCTCAAGCTTCCTTTATATTGACATATTCCATTCAGTCAATGCTGCTACAAGGAGTAGCCATTTATCTGATCTGTGTAAACACAAAAGGCCTCTTTTCAGTGAAAGCTTCCTGGATTATCATATATTGTTTCTGTGAAGGTCATTTGATAACATTCCACCCATAGCTAACCAAAAATCAGCTGCTTCCAAACCAGACTGGTCAATGACTAACATTTTCTGCTAGTTCTAAGCTGATATTTATGAGGGGGTCATGGTTATGAAACTGCCCTTAAAATTGCAACACAGCTGTAACATAATGTAAACCACCACAAGTAATGTTATGAGGAAATTACTAGAGTAGTTTTACTGATTCTAGAATATAAACCAGCCAAGTCAAGGTTATACTTCCAAAATTGGTGGCGCCATGATAAGGGGCCATTACAAAAAATCAGATTTAATTTTTCTACAATATAAAATCAATTGCAGATAGATAATATAATGACCTGTATGTAGTGATTAATTTTCTCAGACTCTCTTATTAAAAACTGCCAACTTGGTGAGCCTTTCCGACAGATACTATCTGATAGAATTATTGGGTCTGTCATCTGTACTTTGATAGCTGTCTGGTTTGGTGCAGCAACCAAACAGGACAGGTACAGACTCCAATGGATAGTTAGTACTGCAGAGAAAACAATTGCAACCAGACTGCCTTCCGTATAAGACCTGTATATTGCCTGGGTCAAGAGGAGGGCTGAAAAAATATCTACAAACCCCTCACATCGTAGACATACTCTGTTTCAACTCCTCCCCTTGGGCATTGGGCATTGCCAGTGCAACAGGGCATTGCATGTAAAAACAATTAGACACAGGGACAGTTTTTTCCTCATGACATCACTCTGCTGAACACCTAATCCTCACAGTATTGTTTTATGTCATTTATCCATGTTGTATGGCTGTACTATTATTATAATCCTTATCATCTTTTCTATTATTTGCTCTTTTTGGTATCATATTATGCATGTAGATTGAGAGCTTCTGCACCAGAGACAAATTTATTTGTCTAATCACACTTGGCCAAATATGGTATTCTATACGAATAGGGAGAACCACTTTGTCCAGTGGTGGGATTCAAATACCTGAACAACCGGTTCTATTACGTGATGTAGGCATGGGCCTCCGATGCCTAGAATGGCATCATGCACTTCCGGTGGGCCATTCTAGGCCAGCCGGTTCTCCGAATTCAGGTAAATTTAGCTATTGGTTCTCCCGAACCAATGCGAACCGGCTGAATTCCATCACTGACTTTGTCCTCTCATATTTAGATTTGATATCAAATTGTTATGCACAAAAATCTGCAACAGATTAAATTCTCACTGGTGTTTCTTTCCTTTTTTCTTTCTTTCTGTTTCCTTTTTTTTGGGGGGGGAGAGAGTGCAATTCCCCTGTTCACTATTTTTAAATGAATAGATGTGCTCCAAATTACATAAAACAAATGATGGCTTTCAGTAAAGGAGTTTAAGCACTGGGGGGGGGGGACAGAAAAGTTATGATTAGAGCTGGAGAAATCACTCTGTTTTCATTCCATATTGCTTCTGTCTGTAGAGTACACACTGAAATTGCATTTTGCTGGAGTTATTGAGCAGAGGACACTGGAGAGCCAATGGATAACATAGTGCTGATTCATAGATTAGATTCTGAGAGGTGCAGATCAAGTATTATTAGAATTGGAAAAGATCAAATTCCTAACGCATCCACACTGCAGTGAGTTGCTGCTGTCAAAATTTCACATACATCCCAATCTAAATACCTATGCTTAGTTCCAATTCCTGACTTGCTGCAGGACTCTTATTTGGAAGAAACGATGTTGTACGAGAGAATTAATGCAATTTTGACAGGCCTTGCTTGAAGAACAGTGTGAGCACGGGGCCGGAAAGGGAATTTTAAGTTATTGCCTTTAAGATGCTTTGAGCCATTACTTTGGCAACTTTTTTCTTGTGACAATTTGAAATCCAGTGCTCAAAATGTGCCAGATGTATCATTTGCTTTTCTGTGATATTAAGAGGGTTTTTTAAAAAAAAAGATTGTAGCCCTCCTGTTTTTCCAATTTCAAGTAAGTTTCCTGCTTAGAAAGTCAATAAACTCTAATAAGTTCATTCAGTTGTCCTGGGCAACGTCTCCCCTCCAGATATGTAGATTCCATTCTCAGAATTCCCCAACCATCATGGTCAATCCTGACTGGACTGTACCCTAATAAGGGGGAGAGCAGAAGTTGACTCAAGTGGTCAAGTGATAGTTCCAAGAAGCTCTGTTTCAATCTTAACACAGAATAGCTATAATACAGGCCTTTCCCCAAAACAACACCAGTGTGCTACCTAGGGCACCTGAGAACACAGCTACAATAACAATAAATGGCATTTAGAACATACTGATGAGACAAAGGTCCCTACAGAAATTAAAAGGCTGCTGAAAAGGACAACGGCAAGATGCCCAAACAGCAATTAGATCAGAGTATGAGAAAATAGATTTTCTGATACTGATTTAGAAGATCAAAAGGTGAAAGGAAAGCATCTCTTGGATACAATTTTGGTAATATAAGTGCTACCACAGTGTGTTCTTTTATTAGCTGGGATCTTTCCTTTCAGAGCGGGGGTGGGGGGAACCCAACACCAAAAACAGTGGTAATCAAAGAAAACAGTGGTTGCTAGCAACTCTAGAAAAAGAGATCTGACTTTTCCCCATTCCTCAAAAGGGCATTTGTTCCACTGGTGTAGCCCTGATTTGTATCTCTATCTTGCATTAATGTGCTTTCTCTGAAAAAGTATTCAAAATCTATGAAATGTGTATTTGAGCTAGTCATTCTCTGTGGGTGATTATTATTGTTAGATCTCTTGGAAGCTACTGTAATACCAGCATGGAAGGAGGAGAGCTGAGATGCAGAACCGATGGATGCTTCCTCTACTAGAAATTCAGCAAGAATTAATTTTAAGAAGTGATTCCCCGAATACAGTTTGCTTGGCTGTCTTCTCTCATCTCTGCTTTAGGGTACACCTGTTATATTATATTTAGAATAGCAAATGTGTTGTTACCAATTCAGAAAGAATACTTTTGTGATACTTAGAAGAACCCGAAATGGATGCAAATGAATCATTTAACCATTTCTTTGTAATACCAAATGGGTATACAGCATACACTCTTCAAGCCAAGCAAAGTTTGCAATTACACTTTTTTATACCCATTCCAGAATCACGAACAGGTAGAAGTAATTGTTTCACTAAATTGCTTCCAGTCAGTCTTGACTCCTGGTCACAGCTGGAAAAATATCTGCTGTTTTCTTGGCAAAGTTTTCAGAAGTGATTTGCTATTGCTTTCTTCCTGAGGCTGAGAAAGAATGACTGGCCCAAAGTCACCCAGCAAGGTTTGTGCCTAAGACAGGACTAGAACTCACAGTCTCCTGGTTTCCAGCCCAGTGCCTTTAACAACTGCACCAGCTCTCAACTTTCATTGTACAGTACTAGTCACAAAAACCACTATTAGACAAATTGTCAACGCTGTTAACATCGGATGTTCTAGCTTTGACAACAGATGGAAATGCAGCCATTTTCCTTCTATTGCTTTTAGAGTTAGTTGATTCTGGGAGGGGGAATGTGGATGAGAGTCCAACTAGTCATAACAATAATAACTCACAATGGGAACCCAAGGTCATTGGGCCCTGAGTTGATAGAGTTTTGGCGGGCTGGAGAACTGGGGAGAAAGCCCACGCTTCAAGCTAATTGGGGAATGTGATTTATGGCTGTTTATTGGAAGATGAAATTGTGCTTTGTTACATTGTACCCAGGGGAGGGGAATTTAGTTTTTGGTTTCAACTATGTAGTGCCGATACTATGTTTCTTGAATAAAAGATTCCTTAAGGTAACAATGCCTCAAAATTCTTTTGAAGAGTTTCATCTGTCGGAACCATGACACAAATGACATTTCATACTAATAATAGGTTATTAGTATAATTTTGGAGCATCAAAATTTTATTTTAATTTAAAAAAAAATAAAGCAGTGCAAGGCCTGACTCACTTATTAAATGAATGAAAACTCCTTTTTTAAGAAAATACAGAGCATTAAAGAAAAGTCAAATGTCAAGCAAGCTAAGAATACACTCTTCATTAACTTTATACAGTAGAATTTGAAACTGCCAATTTAACATTCAGAAGTCTGAAACAGAAAGGAAATTAATGATCAGCAAAGGAAAAGGAAAGTTGATCCTGGAAACCTAATTAGAAATGCAATTTTCTCCTTTTCTCCACTGACAGCAATTTTACTTTTCCTCTCGTGTCTGTTGTTTTGATGGCCATGTCTAAACATGTGCAGGCCTTACTTTATCGTCTTTTGCCTGATGTCCCAGAGCACTGATATTAAGAATTTCAATTTTTGACCGTTATAAGCTGTAGACTTTTAAATTCAGATAGAACCAGAGACATTTTTCCTGGATTGGGGAAGCAGATTAAACCTGTAGATGACTATGATAAACATTGTTCTGGATCACACCCAAAGTTCAACATTGCATTTTTTATAGCTATGCTCATATAAACACTGAGGCATAATACAACAGAAATTGGACCTTTAATTCTTTCCTTCCACTTGAAACAATACCCAACAGTGCGGTCCACAACTTACCTCAGAGTTCTGACTGCACCATCGCTGAAGGTTTTCAAAAAAGGATTAGACAAATGCTTTCTTATTTCTTACACAATGGGTTCTGCAGCACCAATAATAAATATGCACAATTCATTTCAGTATAAGTTCATTATGTTTCCCACTCTCCCTCCCTCCCTCCCTCCCTCCCTTCCTTCCTAGTTTAGCTATTGCTCTGTATCATTGCATCCCGCTCAGATATTCCTTGAATTCAGGAATCTAGTCTCCTTCCAAAATGTTGCTTACTATCCCCATCCCATAAGATACCAATTGTCTTTGTTCTTAGTGGCTTTTAATGTGCTGCCCTAACACCAAAATACTGATGGCTACATTGGGCTTTTGCATTGGTTAAAATCCTTATCAATGAGGGAGGTGGCTCCCCATGGCTAAAGCTGCCACTGACCTGTCAGTTCTCCCATAAGTGTTGCTAGACTGAAAGTTTCCAAAAATAGTCATTTCCAGAGCCAATTCTGAATATGTGGATTCAAAGTTGATTTTTCCTCAAGCTGATCTTCAGTGCTAGTTCTGAAGCAGCCAGCTGGTATGACTAATTTTGCCTCCCTTCCACAGAATTCAAAAATGGGGAAATTATACATACATGAAACTTGGTGAAATTATCAACATGCAGACTTGGGCCAGATCAGCAAGAATAGAATAAGGCAATAAACACAACTTGTCACTCCCGAGCAACCTCATTTGGCTATATGAGTCCCTTAAAATAAAGCAGAACCCAGATCTGGTTATACTGTTGATATTCTCCACTGATGTACTTATATATAACATGAACATTCATCATTTCTCACTTATATCTGGTAAGAACACAATTTCCTACGCTTGACCCATATTTCTAATCTTTATTACCTGAATATTCAGGAACATGAGCATTTCGGTCTAACATAACCAAGGGCAACAGATAGCTGAAGGCTATTTTAGTCTCTCTGTGTACAAACATCTCTTTTGGATGTCATATGGAAAAGCATGAGAGTGAAGTCTGATAAGAATATTAGGAATGTTACAAGCTTGCTATCTTTGTGTAAGATTATGCCTGGTCTCTCCTGCACAGCATATTGGTTCAGAAATTAATGCTGTAAGCATGACCACAGCATCTAAGAGCCTTCTGTTTTATTTTCAAGCATGCACTATATTACTTGAAGGGTTGCCAAGCAGGGGCTCAATATTATTGTCCCATTGTTTGCAAGCAAACAGAAGAAGACTCCCTTGTCAGCACCAACTAATTAATAAAACACACACGCATCAATTATTTATTTACTGCTCTATCAATATAGCCATAGACAAAACACATAACCATGTAGCCGAGGATTTTAAGGAGATTGCTGACTTCACGTCTTTAGAACCTAATGGTATTATACCGCACATCCTTCCTCTGTATTCATATATTCTCAGCTCTAATAATAAAATAGAAAGTCCCACAGATACTCCATTCACAGTTGATTTCTAAGCACAGCAGAGAAACTGCAATAAAGCGTCGGAAAGAGCCATCCACAATCTTTACAAGGTATATTTGCTAGGTTACAGTGTGTGAGGCAATGTTCAGAGACTCATCTTGAATGGCTACCTGCACTCTAGTGGCCATTCTTCAAAAATGCAGCATTGCAATGAGGCAGAGGGAGGGTGGATACACACACACACACACACACACACACACACACACACACACACATGTATACATTACACCAAACATCTCAGTGCCAGTGAATATTGGGATTTACAGATGAGCAGAGATGCTCTCTCAGATAAATTTGGTGAAAATCCAAGAACAAAAATAAATATTAAACTGAGGTGCACTCTGAGCTTGGTTGTCCTCTCTATCCAGAATGTGGGTGTTTAAGGTATTTCAGCTTAATGCAAGTCCACATTCTGGACAGAGAGGACTGCTGGTTTGAAAGAGGGGTCAAAGAAGCCATCTACCTTAAGATTGAACAGCCCTCTCTCAACAGAGGGGAAGGGATACGACACCACCTATCTCCTGTCTACAACGTAGTCCTATCAGCAGTTTCAAGAAGGTTCCACACCATTTGCACTATTCAGGTGAGTCAGATAAACTCTAAGTGGCCTCAACAACTCTCAGAAAGAGTGCTAACGACCAGATGACTGCAAGGAATATAAATCCTTCTTGGATGAGAAGCAAAACGTCTTTGAGGAAAAACAAAGTCCAGTTGCTTTTTGAAAAAGCACCTTTGGGACTAACATGCCATAACCCAGATTGAGGTATGTATGCATGCGAAAATACTGTGTTTATGTGAAACTGTCGATATTGAGAGTAAATGTCTACATGGATAAAATTTGAAATATTTACTCCATCACATAGATACACGTCATTTGAAGTTAGGTTCAATGCCACAAAGTGCTATCTTTTATTCAAAGGTATTTCAGTTTAATGAAATACATAATAGCACATTTCTTTCAAACTTAAAATAGACTCAGAGCTATTTTTGAAGGATGATAATTCCATTTTGGGATTATTTAAGGTTTTGAAATGATGTTTCATTGAGTGAAAAATAAATTAATAGAGCATTACAGAATGTAATGACTTGCCAAAAGTCTATATGAAATGAAATGTGCAGATTTTGTGCGGTTTTTAAATCCCTGACAGGAAGATTAATTTCAAAACAAAGCAAAATTGCAATATAATCTATGACACAAGTGGCTACAGTAAAAGATCTTTTACATCTTCCTCAGGGGGGCTATTATACACCCAAATAGTTCTCTCAATCAACAAGTCTTTAAATGTTCAGCTAATTTTCCCCTTTTTAATTTTATCTCATTTTACTCACTGTCACAGTAAAATCCCCCAAATACCAACAAGCATTCAAACTCTCTTATAATAAGGAAACATATTTCAAAGAGATTTAGCGTCATTTCAGATGGAATCTCCAAATTACCCAGGAAAGCTTTTTCTCCATCACAACAATTTTGGACTCATTTAAGTTAAGTTTAAATTGTTTAAGTAAGTTGCTTATGGGGAAAGGGAACTCGTGTATTGGTCAGATGAAAATTCTAAATGAACTGCAAAAATTGACAACCAGCATGAAAGCAATGATCTTTTTTTTTTTTAAAAAAAAAAAAGATAAATTCATAATGGTTCATGTAAAAAAAATGTCATGAATAATATATACTTGTCATATTAAGATAGCGGTTGACAAAAAGAAAGAAAGACATTGGTTGATATAGTGGATGACAAATGTGCACCAAGAGACTATTCTGTACTAAATAAAGCTCTAGAGATATATAGATCTCTGCAGTTAAAAATGTCTTTATACTTGAAAACCACCAGCAATGGAGCACCAACATACTTACAGAGTGGAAATGTATCCTGTAGATTATTCCTTTCACTCTGATATCACTTCTTAGCTATTCGGATTTGCCCATTAATCGATAAAAAGCTACGCATACAGCTAAAATCCTTTCTCGAGTTTCATTTCCATTAGAAATCAGGCTAAAAGTTCACTTTTACAATGCCTCCTGTTTTTTAACTTTCCCCTACCCAGTCTTTCACTCTGTATTTAATAATAGATTTGGTAGTGGCAAGTTGACAGCCAGGATTTGAGAACGCTGCATGAGAAGGTGAACTGGAGCAAGTAACGGGTGAGCTCCTGTTATTTGCTCCGGCTAGCAGTTTGAAAGCATGGAAATGAGACTAAATAAATAGGTTCCACTCAGTAGTGGGATTCAAATATGTGAACAACCGGTTCTCTGTGTGGATGCTGCTTCCGGAAGTCCATTCTGGGCCTGGGCAACAAAAAATTAGCTACCAGTTCTGCCGAAGTGGTGAGAACTGGCTGAATCCCACCACTGGTTCCACTTCAGTGGGAAGGTAACAGTGTTCTGTGTTTTGCTGCATGCTCTGCACCATGGCATGATGTCATGCTGGCCACATAACCACCGATAACACTGGCTCCCTCAGCTAAGAAATAGAGATGAGCAGCGCCCTCTAGAGTAGGACACAATTGGATAGGGGAAATCTTTACCTTTAATAATAGAATAACAGAGTTGGAAGGGACTTGGAGGTCTTCTAATCCAACCCCCTGCTAAAGCAGGAGACCTTATACCATTCCAGACAAATGGCTATCCAAATTTTTCTTATAAACCTCCAGTGATGGAGCACTTACAACATCTGAAGGCAAGCCCATTTATATATCACTGATTCCACAAAGTCTCTTGGCAGTTTGCAGTGCCATGAAAAATCGTATGTAAACAGTTATATATAATATCTTCTCCCCAGTGGCTGCCATCCAGCAATCCTCTTCCAGATTGAAGACTCTGTTTTATCTGCCTTTCCAAACACAGCCAAACAATACTTCCAGTAAATCGGGAAAGTTCCCCCTCCCCTTCATTGTCTGGGTCCTGCTGCTGCAGCAGGTTGGAGTCTGCATCATGATGTCACTGCTCATGCTGTGATGATGCAAAAACCCATCTATGGGTTCCTTGCTTGCCAGAAAAAAAGAAAAGAAAAAAAAAACTACAGGTCAACCAATTACTCAACTTCTTTTCTGCTGGTAGGTGTCAATTATGATTTGAGATTGACCAGCTGCAGCCTGTTGTTTTTGGCCTGTTTTTTGCCAACATTTTTACTTTTTTTTTTTTTGCTATCCTCTGTTTGGATTTTTTTTAAAAAATCAAGCAATCAAGTTATGTCAGTTGATTTTGCTGACTATGGTGGTGATACCATTGCCCTCAAGGAGAGAACCTTCTAAATCTCTGGCAGGGTCAATTCCAAAGAATGAAGCAAAAATTGACCCAGAACAGCAACAGCTAAGCAAGGGATATGTTCAGATACGTTAAGGTGTGCTCAGACCAAATCTTACCTCACACTCACTTTCCTATGATTCTGATTTCTACAAAACAGGTTTTGTATGAATTAGCTGGAAGGTCTCCTGATCATGCCATGGACTACTCAGTTCCTTTTTTTGCATGCTACTCACCTCCAAGGAATCGCCTCCAAGGAATTATATGAATATAATCAAAGATGAAGCTTTTCTGCTTTTCTGCTTTTCTGCTTTTCTGCATTTCTTCATTTCATTTTGCTTTAAAATACGGCTGATCCTTTCGTACTCTTATTGCCTTACTGCCTTATTGCCGTTGAATCGGGAACAGGGCTTCGTTCAGCGATTCTTCCTGTATTGCAAAGCGGTCTTATCCCCATGCCAGTCTGCTGCACAAACACAGCTTCTGGTTCCAAGGTAAGAGAAGAAACGAAGGTTCTGGGGAAAGAGAATTCTCCTCTAGAAGTGCAGTCTCAAATGGCTTGAATTCTTGGGTCTTCAAACCAAGGCTTAGCAGTTGTTGAAAATCACGTGAGTTGTGACAGAATGATTACCTTAGAATTATATTAAAAGAAGAATGGAAGAATTAGAATACTGTAGGTCTTGAGCCCACTGCTCAAGGAGAAGACTCTGTACCATTTCAGACAAGTGGCTGTCCAGTCTCTTCTTCAACTTGTCCTGACTTGCAGATTAAGAAGTACAGATTTCTCCTTCCACCCTTTACCTCTAGGTCACCAAGCCACTTCCAGCGTAATGTTGGGACTACCATTTCAAGGGGATGCAAGAGCCAGGGACCCCAACTCTTTGCTGCCATCTATTGGCAATGTTTTTTTGTTTTGTTTTGTTTTGTTTTTGCAAATCAGATAAGGTACTGTGTAGACCAGCAATGGGCAAACTACGGCCCGCGGGCCGTATACGGCCCGGCGGCCGTTTCAAGCCGGCCCGCGGAACACTAGATAATTTATTCATTTATTCACCTCATGCTGTGTCTAGTGAGGTGAATAAATGAATAAATTATCTAGTGCTCCCGGTGGCTGGCTAGCCTTCGTGTTTTGCTTGTTGTTGTTTTGTTTTGGGTTTTTTTTTGGGATGTTAATTTTTTTTCCTCCCCTCTTAAAAAATTACGGTGTGTGTGCGTCTTGGGCTCTA
>NW_015386716.1:445511-446540 GCF_001527695.2 Protobothrops mucrosquamatus
ATCTTACCTCACACTCACTTTCCTATGATTCTGATTTCTACAAAACAGGTTTTGTATGAATTAGCTGGAAGGTCTCCTGATCATGCCATGGACTACTCAGTTCCTTTTTTTGCATGCTACTCACCTCCAAGGAATCGCCTCCAAGGAATTATATGAATATAATCAAAGATGAAGCTTTTCTGCTTTTCTGCTTTTCTGCATTTCTTCATTTCATTTTGCTTTAAAATACGGCTGATCCTTTCGTACTCTTATTGCCTTACTGCCTTATTGCCGTTGAATCGGGAACAGGGCTTCGTTCAGCGATTCTTCCTGTATTGCAAAGCGGTCTTATCCCCATGCCAGTCTGCTGCACAAACACAGCTTCTGGTTCCAAGGTAAGAGAAGGAACAAAGGTTCTGGGGAAAGAGAATTCTCCTCTAGAAGTGCAGTCTCAAATGGCTTGAATTCTTGGGTCTTCAAACCAAGGCTTAGCAGTTGTTGAAAATCACGTGAGTTGTGACAGAATGATTACCTTAGAATTATATTAAAAGAAGAATGGAAGAATTAGAATACTGTAGGTCTTGAGCCCACTGCTCAAGGAGAAGACTCTGTACCATTTCAGACAAGTGGCTGTCCAGTCTCTTCTTCAACTTGTCCTGACTTGCAGATTAAGAAGTACAGATTTCTCCTTCCACCCTTTACCTCTAGGTCACCAAGCCACTTCCAGCTTAATGTTGGGACTACCATTTCAAGGGGATGCAAGAGCCAGGGACCCCAACTCTTTGCTGCCATCTATTGGCAATGTTTTTTTGTTTTGTTTTGTTTTGTTTTTGCAAATCAGATAAGGTACTGTGTAGACCATCTATACTAAAGATGTAGAAGACAAATGAGAAAAGAAATAGTATTTTGACCACAGCAGTAACAAAAATAGAGTAACAGAAATCCATGTTTCTGTATCTGAGTGTTTTGATTTCTCCTGAAGTTCTTTTACATCTTATCCACTGCAAACACAGACATTCAAATGGTAGTTTTGGATAATAGCAGAAAAAA
>NW_015386716.1:447979-451686 GCF_001527695.2 Protobothrops mucrosquamatus
GACATATTATAGTTCATACTGAGTGATTCATTTGGACAATGGCCCAAATAAATACAGTAACTTTAGTTTTAAACATCCAAGAAGAAATAATATCGAGATTCTTCTGGATGTTCTTTGTTTTTAGAAAATTCAAATGGAGAAAAAATGTTTGTACTAAAGTTACCACACGACACAGTAGGTATTCTGAAATCTTGACTGATAGTGAAGGTTCGTTCTCTGAGCTTGAAGATTGGTTTCCGAATGTTTTGTTACCAGGCTAGGTAACATCTTCAGCAGTGCTTAGTGGATGTCTGTGTCAATGTTCTACTTATCTAAGAGCTTCAGGTGTGGAAATGTCACATGAGGGTCTTGTGATGGACCAGGTGTGAGTCATCAGAGAGAGGCTTGTGATGGCCAGGTATTTCGGGTCAGGAGTGAGTCATCAGCTGGTAATGGGTCTTGTGATGGGAACTGTTATGTATTGAATATATATGAAGTTGTGTTAATCCCTGCTAAAATGAAACTAACTGAATTCCAACTGCTTGTGAAGCTAAAATGAAACTAACCTTTAGATGACCCTGACTGTTAATTCCAGCTGTTTTGGAGGGAAACTTTGAACATTCATATTTGGGCCGGTTTTTCAAGTATTGTGATTGGTTAAGGCCCTGTGGGCTCAGAGTATAAATTACAGGCAATTGCCTGCAGTTCTCCAGTTATAGTTAGAGTCAATAAATGACATTGTAACTATGCTGGTCTGCTCCTTGCCTATTGAAGCCCACTACACAATAGGAACCTTCACCCTCATCCTACACCTGAACTATAGATATTTGCCACTACTGCAAATCTTGACTGATGCATGAATCTGGCCAGATGGCTAAAAATCTCTTGAGTTTTTAGGAAGAAACATGGAAAATGAAGGCAGTTGATTAGCAAAGGTAATTATGCTGTTCAGCCAAACAAAGACTGTCCAATCTGCCACCCTTAAATGTGGGGGGAAAGAGAGATTGCAACCCATAGACAAAACATGTATAAGTAAGATATAACATGATGTAGATGAAGCATCAAATGGCACATATCACCTAGTTATGGAAGAATGGATTCTGACATTATAATTGATCACAAAGCGGATATGATTTGGCAATGGTGCGGTTACAAAAAACATTAGTATTACTTTATGCTCATCAAGGTTGGGCTATTCCTTCAGGGTCAGACACTGTCACTTCTCAAACTGCTGGTGGCCACCATAGAATTGCTTTGTAGTTCTATGATAATGGCAGTAGAAAATGTAGGAATGAAATTTTTGGCCTTTTTTTATTTGATGGTGTGTGTGTGTGTGTGTGTGTGAAAGATGAGAGCATTTCACCTCCCAGAGCCTTGCAATTTCATCTCCAATATTAAAACGATCTCACAACCCCCCAAAAAGCAAAAAAACAACATGAAACTTAGCCATTTTGTTACAGAGTTAGGAACTTTTTCATGGTAGGAATAATTGGAAACAACAGCATTCCCCATTGCTGACTCTTTGAGTGGAAGCTGGACAGTCTTTGAGGGTATTCTGTTCTGGATTTTCTGAATAAAGGTGTTGAACTTTATAGATATGAATTTTGGGAAGCAGGAAGGCAGCCAGTGCTATCCAAATACAAATCAAAATAGCAACTCTACTGTTTTCATGGAAGAATTGGAAAATTCAATTTTTTTAGGCTATTCAGGTTTGACTTAAATATTTGCTTATGCTTTCATAGAACTCCATTGTGAAACTGTACTATTAGCAATATATTTTTCCTAACATGTAATTAGATTCTGTTTTCCTGTACCTTTAAACTGTTAATCCATATCGTGCCCTCTGGAAGGAAAGAGTATAGGTCTTGTCCATCTTCAGTGTAAAATCCTGTCAGGTGTTTGAAGAGAGCTATTACCTCCTCCCTAAGTTGTCTTTTCTCAAGGCTAAATGTGCTTCATTCCTTCGATTTGCTTAGCTTTCTGGACACGTACCAAATCTTGATAGTTGTGCCACCACCGGTGGGAATTGAATTGAAAGAAGAGCAAAACACGTCACCAACTACTAATGTGTTCTTCTCCAGATGGCCAGGAGGACTGTCATTTCCACCTATTCCTAGTACTTCAAAAAGAAAGTTAGTGTAAAGAAGGGGCATGACCTACTTGCAGCACCAGCAGCCAGAAAAATACAGCAGAAGAATCTCTGAATGTGTTTCATTTGTTAGCGAGGAAGCTTTAAAAAAAAAAAAAAAACCTTCAGAAGCCAAAGAAAACACCAGACTCCTGGCTTTCAGAAAACAAAGAGCATAAGACATACAGCGGAAATTTTATGATTCCTTGTGGCATCTTTTAGTAACTCTCCTGTGAGCTATGTCCCCGTTGTATTTGGCTGTGATACATTTCTGCTAATGGCAAGTACTTCTCAAGTCTGACAGCAGTCCCAGTTCGAAGTTGTCTCACCTGCCACCGGAATTCACACAGCCACCTGAAAAGCAGTTAGGAGGTTTGGGGCACATGGCATAAGATGTGCACAAACATTTTGTGCCCATTGGGCAACTCCTACTCCAATGTAAATGATCTCAGGAATGTGACTCTCCATTTCAATTTGTGCATTTTTTTTATGACTGGTCATACTGGTCTTTCCCAGTATTTTTTCTGCATCAGACCAAGTAATCTATTTCCTTTTCCCCTTGCTATAAGAAATAATACCACTATAATGGCACTCAGATAACCAATGAGGAATTGCGTACATTTAAATGTAAGAAAATATTCTAATACAGAATTCTAGTTAAAGTGGTCTCTGGAACCTTGGCCCATTCATCTCATGCTGGCTGAGAGAATCATAGTGCAGTGTCTTGTGAATATGCAAATTACTTAGTATTAATTACCACCAGAAGACATTTATTCCACGTTAAAGTGTTAGAACTCAGCCAAGGCAGTAAGACCAAAATCAGGTCTGTCTTCATAATTTACATTTTTATCGTTCTTCCTAAAGCAATCCAGAATTGACTTTTACTGCCATGAGAGGGCATAAGCTAGTATATAAATGTACTTACTGCACTAGTTATAGCTGTTGCTTTAAAACAAGGCTGTACTAGTCTGCTGTTTTAAATATCTGAGTAGAAACAACAGGATTACCAGTCCTGGAGCAATAGCTAATTATAGATTCAATTTGGCCCCAAATTTGTTTGCTTCAGAAAATAGTCAAATTCAGCTCAGACCAAATCAAAAGGTTGGATTTATGCCTAGAATGGGAATATGACAAACACTTGTAACCTTTTGATCTCCCCACCCCAAGTGAATAGAATTAAAGTTCCAAGCATAGAAATCCCAAAAGTTGTAAAGTGAGATTAGACCAGGGTTCCCTCCTGGTATAGGTGCCATTCAAAACAGGTACATAAAGGATGACCCTGCACCCTTTCAGTAAGTCCATTGGGAAATGTCCTAAAGACAAGTATCCTCTGAACTGAGTTTGATGCCTGATGGTCTTATGGATGTATTTATGGAAGTCTGGGATAAACACAGGGTATTCTTCTTGTTAGATCGCGCAGGCAGTAAGACACGAGTCGAGTGACAGTCAGCTCTCGGTTTATTGGCAAGGCATCAAGTAAATCCGGACTGGCTCTCTGGGCCAGGGGAGCCCTCTTTTATGGGATTCCCCTGGCTTGTAATCACACAATTCCATTGGCTGGCAAGACCCTGTTGCTAGTTAGCCAACCAGCAACGGGCAT
>NW_015386716.1:451742-456437 GCF_001527695.2 Protobothrops mucrosquamatus
CCTGTTGCTAGTTAGCCAACCAGCAACGGGCATGAAACTGTATGCAGATGGAGAAGGGCAATCACCCTTAATGGGCGATCAATGGTGAAGGGCAATCACCCTTAATGGGCGATCAATGGTGAAGGGCAATCACCCTTAATGGGTGATCAGGATATGCATAGGGGATTAAGGGGGGGGAATACAAAGAACACAACACTTCTTCTTTTTTTTTTTTAAAGAGCAATTGTTTTGTTAAATTTATACCAATTTTCAAGGAAGTAAGATGTTTCTCTTGTTAAAAGAAGAGAATGAAACTTCCCAAAGGCCACCAATCATTCTGAGTGTGTGGGACAGTTCCTATGATCTCAAATTTATACACAATAAATTAAATAAATAATAAGTGTGTGTGTGTGTGTGTGTGTGTGTGTGTGTGTGTATACATACACAGACATACATATATATACATTTATATATAAGTTTGAAACAAAAATATGAAATAATAACCATGAACAGTATATCCTAAAATTAAGTCACAGTTCCCATATATCACTAGAATAACCAACTTTACACTTTAAAATCATTGGGCTGGAAAGGATATCAGAGGTCTTCTAGTTCAACTCCCTGCCCAAGGCAAGAGTCCTTATCCCCATTCCAAACAAATGATGGTCCAATATTTTCTTGAAAATCTCCAGTGATGGAGCACCTAGAACTCAGGGAGGCAATTGTAAACTGTTCCATTGTTTAATTATTCTCACAGTCAAGGAATTATTTCTTAATTCCAGGTTGGATCTCCCTCTGAGGAGTTTCCACCCATTGCTTCTTGTCACATTCTCTGGTGCTATGGAGAATATTACTATTAACATATATATTCCTTTCACATCCAATAATATGCAATTCATCTCTTTCTGAATTTAATATTCAAATTTTACCACTGACTTTTCCAAGAACAGCAGCAGAAGACACTTACACGTGCCAGTTGTCTATCCAAATTCTAACCATGCCTGATTTTACTTTGTTTCTGACTCAGAGTGGTCAGCCAGCTGTCACCTCCAGCTGAGGCCTCTATGAATTTTGGGTTGTGTCATTTCTATCTTTTAAAATGAAAAGCATTTTTCTTTAAATCTTCTAAAGTACTTCAAATACTGGGCAGTGGAAATATTTCTGAATATTTTGCAGGATAAAGTGAAACAAAATGACCCATTCATCCATCAAATCCAAAGCTACTCTAGCTATTAAAATTAATATAAATGGAAAAAGATGTAAAAAAACAAAAGGGTTATTCCAATCAGCTTGACATAATAGCTGGGAAAATCCTGGGAAAGATAGTTAAGCAGCAGACTTGTGAGCATCTAAAATGAACATAGTGATTATTAGAAGCCAACATGGGTTTGTTAAGAGCAGAACATGCCAGACAAACTTTATTGCCATTTTTGATAAAGTGATTAACTTAGAGCATCAGGGAAATGCTGTGAATATTGTATATTTAGACTTCAGTAAGGAATTTGACAAAGTAGACCGCAGCCTACGTCTTGGTAATATAAAACCATGTGGGAAAGACAATACCACACCAGATGGATTTGCAGTTAGTTGACCAATCACACTCAGTGTGTGGTCCTCAATGGAATTACAGATAGTCCTCGATTTACAACAAAGAGAAGGTTTAGGGATAACATGATAGCTGCCACCCAGTATTTGAGGAGCTATATCAGAGAAGATAGGGTTGATTCATTCTCCCAAGCAGCTCCCAAGAAGCAATGGGTGGAGACATGTCAAAGAAACAACTTAATAATAATAATAATAATAAAGTTTGAAGGGACCTTGGAGGTCATCTAGTCCAACCCCCTGCTCAGGCAGGAAACCCTATACCATTTCAGACAAATGGCTGTCCAGTCCCTTTTTAAAAACTTCCAGTGTTGGAGCATTCACCGCTTCTGGAGGCAGGTTGTTCCTCTGATTAATTGTTCTAATGTCAGGAAATTTCTTCTTAATTGTAGGTTGCTTCTCTCCTTGATTAGTTTCCATCCGTTGCTTCTTGTCTTGCCTTTAGGGGCTTTGGAGAATAGCTTGACTCCCTCTTCTTTGTGGCAGCTCCTGAGATATTGGAACACTGCTATCGTGTCCCCCCTCGTCCTTCTCTTCATTAAACTAGACATACCCAATTCCAGCAGCCGTTCCTTGTAAGTTTTAGCCTCCAGTCCCCTAGTCACCTTTGTTGCTCTTCTCTGTACTCTTTCTAGAGTCTCAACATCTTGCAACTAAGGAGAAATTTTCTGACAGTAAGAGCAATTAATAATGAAATAAGTTGCCACCCAAAGTTGTGGGTGCTCCATGAGTGGAGGTTTTCAAGAAAAGATTGGACAAGCATTTACCCAGGATGGTATAGGATCTCCTGCTTTGGGCAGTGGGTTGGACTAGAAGACCTCTGAGGTCCCATCCAGCTCTATGATTTTATTCTATTCTAATACAAGGTGTGTTCAAGCACACCCTGAGCCATAAACATGCCACAAAAGCTGGAAAATCCCTCAAGTATTGGATGGAGACAGTATTCCAATAATTAAATAAATGCCTCTTCTGTCAGTAATTTTAGTTAAATGTTTGTAATAAAGATTTTAAAGGGGGAATGATTTTCAGTTTAGGTTCCACCTTGATTTTATATGAAGTTCTTTTGTGAACACTGTTTGAGTTTTTATATTTCACTGATTTCTGATTCATAGTGTGTCACAGGCAAATAGCAGGAATAAGCAGGCACTGACATGCCAAAGGTGAAAGGCAAATAATTGTCTTATTAAAATACCCACCAATGTTCAGGGAAGTAAGATGTTCCTCTCATTAGAAGAAGAGAATAAAACTTCCCAAAGGTCATCAATCATTCTGAGCATGTGGGGCAGCCCTTTTGATCTCAAATTATCTATTACATTCCTTTCTTCCACACAAAATAATAGAAATTCAGACAATATTGAGAACATTTTTAAAATCATTGTAGAGCAATATAAATAAAAAATGTTCTATATAATATATGGTTGTGAGAGTTGGACCATAAGGAAGGCTGAGTGCTGAAGAATTGATACGTTAGAATTGTGGTGTTGGAAAAAGCTCTTGAGAGTCCCTTGGACTGCAAGGAAATCAAATCAATCAATCCTAAAGGAAATGAACTCTGACTGTCCTTTGGAAGGACAGATACTGAAGCTGAAGCTCAAATACTTTGGCCATCAAATGAGAAGAGAGGACTCTTTGGAGAAGACCCTGATGTTGGGAAAGATTGGAGGCAAAAGGAGAAGGGGACAGCAGAGGATGAGATGGTTAGATAGTATCATTGATGCAACGAATATGAATTTGGGCAAACTCTAGGAGACAGTGAAAGACGGGGGGAGGGGCTCATATACGATGGTCCATGGGGTTGTGAAGAGTTGGACATTTTAGAGATTGAACAATAACAATATATAATATATATGAAATATATGAAATTATATCTCATTTCAGTCTTTTTAGAAGTCATATTTGTACATGTCCCATAGTGGCTTCCCTTAAGATAAAACAGGAATATGCCACAGAGAGGAGTTACAGGCTGTTTTTGCATCCGTGGTTACATTATCATTTAATAGCAGTTAAGCCACATTTCTAAATTCTTAGGGGCTACATTATAACATGCTGCTCTACCTATGAACCAACCCCATTTTAGACTAAAGGGCTGTGCAAATCCAGCTAAGTGTTCCCTTTTTCACCTCCAACCATCCCAAAGCTAGCTCATTCACAAAATTAAGATTGTTTATTTCACCTTGGGAAAAATACAACAAAAAGGCTTCTAATGAAGGCTTCTTTCAATGTATATTATATGCAACTCTATAAGAAATCACAGAACCTGTACCCAGCATCCTATTTAGACTTTTGGGTTTTTAAGTCAGTGATATAAGAAAGTATATCGTGCTATTTTGAGGTGGGAAACATTAACTTTGTTCCTTTCTTTTGTTTCTAGTCTAACTTACTTGCCTTTTTAAACAAAAATTATGGCATACTAAAGATTGGGTTCACCCAACATGCTAAATCCCAAAACTATTTTTTCTTTTACTTCGGCACATTACGTGAATTCATTCTATGATGGATTATTCAGAAAAATATGGCTAAACAAACCATGGCTTCATGATATAAATAAATATGATCTCTAAGTTAATAAAAGAAACTAGCTACCTTTTATAAATGGACACAGCTTTAATACTGGGACTCGTGACAAGGACAAAAGAATACAGTTTAATATCTCAGGATACTCCACAGCAAAGCAATGATTTTGGAAAGGCTGGACTTTAACAGCACCACTGAGCAAGAAATTGATTGTCTCACGTACATCAAAAGGATTAAGACAATTTCAGGTTTCAATAAATACAATAAGTTTTTAATACATTGCAATTGCTAATTGAAAAAAAATGGTCTCACACGTAACCTGCATCTGCATAACCAACCTATCTTCCCTTCCATTTCCCCTTCATCTTTCCTTCCCCACTTCGCCCCAATTTAAATCCCGAATCAGCCAGCTACCCAGTGCATCTGATGAAATGAGCTGCAGCCATGAAAACTTACTCCTTTTCATTAAATTTTGTAAGTTAGAGAAGGTACAACTAATCTTTGGATTTTTTGACACCATAGATTAACATGGCTCCCCCTTCACAACGGGTTTTCCCTTGCAATTTTTGCAAGTGGATAACACTGTTCTGACAATAGTAT
>NW_015386716.1:458276-459436 GCF_001527695.2 Protobothrops mucrosquamatus
CAATAGTATATTTGATGGATTTGAAATGTAGCCAGTAAATGTAACTGAATTGACCCCGGAAGGATGCAATTTTAATCCAGTATTTTAATGGTTCAATAACTCATTAAGAGACCAATCCTATTTTCCAGTTCAGTTCATCAACATCAAGCAACAGCCATGATCCTTCTTTGCATAGAAATGGGAAGAAATGAATTTTGATAGAATCAGTATTAGTTTTGGTAGCTAAAAATACCTTCCATGCTCAGAACCAGCATGTTTTTTAGTCCCAATTGCAAAAACAAAAAAAGAAGAAAGGTTGAGCCTTCATATTATGTTCAAAACTTGATCATTGATGGGAGCTGAAAGCTATGCTGAATGGGATGATCTAACTAAGCTGTTCTTTTTGATTCAGCATTTATTATCTGAGTACTCCACCAACCCAGAGATACATTGGATCTGATTTATCAGATACATACTGTGAGTAGGAGGGACTATTAGAAATTGTCTCCAAATGTAGAGAGGGTTTGATTTACACTGCCAATAGCATGAATATCTAAATCTATCTAAATCTTAGCTTCTTTCAGAAGAGAAGAACCCTTTTACAATTTTGGACAAAAGTGATGCAGAAGCCTTGTGATTTCTACCATTAAATAATTTACTTACTTATTTATCAGCAAATCACATGTCTACTGAATTGGGGGGGAGGGTGTGATTTGTCATTTGAATAAGTTTCTGCTTCAACATTTTTGTCCACTTTTTTTAAAAAAAGATGTTTGATGTCTTATGTAGAACAGTGTTTTGATCATAAAAACTCAGGCCACCTTAAAGTTAAACAAGATACTTTGTTCCATGATGTTAACTAATTTAACTTCTAGATTTCTCTGCAACCTTGTTACTTTCTTTGTTTTGTTTCTGCTTCTGCAAATAAGTACTTCTGGTAACTTCTCTGTCATTGTCTTGTGAATTTCTTTAGGTCTCCAGTTTGGTTCCTATGTTTTTTTAATTGGACCTGTATTGGACTGATACACCTTTCCTTTTGTAATTTTAATAATTTTTTTCTGCATGAATAAAACTATGGAAATAAAACTTATAAGTTCCTTTTTAAATCTCTCTCTCAACTATCTATCTCTATCATATATCTATAACCACCATCTATCTATATTGACCATCTCTCTGTTTAT
>NW_015386716.1:460863-468206 GCF_001527695.2 Protobothrops mucrosquamatus
AAAAATAGAACTGTAGTTGCAAATACTTGCTTTGGGAGATCTGACAATCAATGATCGCATTCAAAAGTGTCCATTATTTTTTGCCATTTACACATATTGTAGAAGTTTGTCGGAATATTGGATAGATAGTTTTTATTAAAGTTTCAGGGCTTAAACTCTTTCCATGCATCAAAAAGTTCCACGTCCTTAAAATGTGCAATGCAGTTTTGCTGGAGTAGATGTAAAATATCAAGTTTCACCTGTGCTATGTCTTCTCAACATCATGGAGGCACCATCAAACTTGAATATTATCATTTTCAATAAATCAATCTTTTAAAAAATCTGTTTATAATGCTTTGATTACAAAGATGACTGCAGTAGCAGATTTTATAGTCTATACAATGTATGGGTGACAATGTGGAGTATCAAGTCTTTGTTGTTGGGGCAAGTAGAGGAACACGTAGCAGTGGTGCCCTGAAAACTTCCCCCCCATCTTTTAATTAATTTTAACAATTCTTGCCTCTTTTAAATTTTATATACTGTTTTTATGCTTTTAATATTTAATTATATATCTCCCACAGTCTCTCTGTGAGGGAAATAGGTGTTTCTTAAATAGGAAGGATAAATAATAAATCAATAAATCAATAAATAAACAAAACAAACAAACAAACAAATAATAAATAAATAAATAAATAAATAAATATTGTGTCTGGGCTCTCATCATCAAATTATAAAAATATATGATTGTTCTTTTATTTACTGCATTCCATACAAAGATTTTCATCATTTCAAAAAATTCCAAGGCATTCATTATTAGTTTTCCAACTGTCTGGCATGTATGTGGATGCACTTTTTTTCATGTGGCCATTAATTTCCTAAACATAAAGCACCACACTGTTCTTCTGAATAGCCAGTGAAAACACTGCCAATAAGATGTTTGCTTTGGGGTTTACATGGTTGCATTTAAGATTAACTTGCTTTCTCTCCTTTCTGGCTGGACTATCAAACAACATGTCCAATAATCTCCTCTGACAGAAAGGTTTCTGTTTCTGTATCTTTCCATGTTATCTGCGTGAGACTTGCCCAATAGATACCTGCCTGAGGAAATTCAACTTTCATACATCTCCCTGTGAAAAATTCTCCGGGAGGGTTGGCATCTTGACAATACAAACAAAGAGTCTTCTTGTGTGACTATTTCAGAGTTCAGTAGGCATCGTGTTGTGGAGTTTCAGTATAGCTGTTTTTGTGGGCTTATCTCACTAAGAGCATCTTCCATGGTCATCAAGAAAATCAAAATGGCAGACGGTCACGATGGGATAATTAAATCTTTTACGGATCCATGATGTATGATGTGAGCGACACAGGACCAATCCCTCTCTGTCAGCCAAAACCCACCTCAGAGGGTTATTGTTGGGGGGAAGGAGAAAGGAGTACAGGTAGACCTTGATTTAAAACCATTTATTTAATGACTGTTCAAAGTTACAACGGCACTGAAAAAAATGACTTATGGCCATTTTTCATACTTACAACCATTGCAGCATCCCCATGGTCACATGATCAAAATTCAGACACTTGGCAACTGACTCATATTTATGACGGTTGCAGTGTCCCGGGAGTCATGTGATTCCCTTTTCTAACCTTCTGACAAGCAAAGTCAATGGAGAAGTCAGATTTACTTTATAACCATTTTACTAACTTAACAATCACAGTGATTCACATAATAACTTCGGCAATAAAGGTCACAAAACTCTGTCTCACTTAGCAACAGAAATTTTGAGCTCAATTGTGACAGTAAGTCGAGGACCATCTATATTATATATATTTGCCTCTTTGAGTTACTTATAAAATAATAAAGACGGGATAAAAAAATCTAATAAATAAATAAAAAGTGCTGGTTCTTTGGCCACCCAGTCACATCTGCTGTTCTAATATTATTGAATGTACCTGACTTCAGATAATAATTTATTAATAGCTTGTAGGCCTATACAGATAGTCCTCAACTTACGACCACAATTGGGCCCAAAATTTCTATTGCTAAGTGAGAGATTTGTTAAGTGAATTTTGCCTCATTTTATGAGCTTTCCTGCTATAGTTGTTAAGTGAATCACTGCCGTTGTTAAGTTAATAACATGGTTATAACATGGTTGTTAAGTGAATCTGGCTTCCCCATTGATTTTGCTTGCATGTGATGAAGTGAGCTATTCTGTGTTTCCCCAAAAATAAGACCCACCCAGAAAATAAACCCTACCATGATTTTTAGCATGACCCTAATATAAGCCCTACCCCCCCCCAAAAAATAAGCCCTAGTTAAGAGCCCGCCCACTCCATCCCACTGTCTGGTTGCTTGCTGCTGTAACAGGGCAGGAGGCCACACAACACACCGGTGCCACCACCATGAGGTGAGGCAAGGCAGGTGGGGGGGTAGAAGTGGCCCATGTGCCAGGAACTCAGGACCCTCGCAGCCAGGCCATTTCTCACTTGGCGACCTCCCTCCACCCGTTCAATTACCCAGCTGCCCGCCCACCTCTTCCCTTTCACTCCCCTCCTGAGTCAGACTGATATGCTACAGAGGATGGGCAGAGGAGGTTCGGTCTCCTTACCCGGTCCCCCTCTGCCATTTCAGAACCAGGGGGAGTTATACCAGGGCTGGCGGTGGGGGGGTGCTCCAAAGACAGCTGCCATGACTCCAGCCACCAACTCTCCCATGGATAATGCAGAGAGCCTACCACTGGCCTCCAGAGCTGCCACTATTGAAACCATAAAATACAGGCTGCGAACGGGCCTCAGGCAGCGTGATGCAGTGCTGCAGATAGAGGAGGAGGTGGCGGCTGCCGCTGGGCAGGTGATCTGTGGGGCTGGGCCAGTGGGGACCAAAGAAAGCCCCTCCAGTGGCAGACACGGCTGATGCACAATGGTGGTGGATGCCTTTCACCGTCACTCTCCCCTAACTCTGAAATGGTGGAGGGGGACCAGGTAAGGGGACCGAGTCTCCCTCACCCATCCTCCATAGCATGGCAGTCTGCCTCAGGAGGGGAGTGAAAGGGAAGAAGCAGTCGGTAAGGCGGGCAGCTGGGTCATTGAACGGGTGGGAGGAGGTCTCTGAGCAGAGGTGATCCTAAAGTAAGCAGGTATGGGGCACATGGGGCAGCTCCATCCCCCACCTGCCTCGCCTTACCACATGACAGTGGCACCAGTGCAAAACACTCTTCTGCCTTGTTGTGACCACGAGCAAGCAGATGGTAGGATGGAGTGGGTGGGTGGCCGTAAAGTCAGACATCCCCTGAAAAAAAGCTCTAATGGGTCTTTTGGTCCAAAAAATAAAATAAAATAAGATCCAGTCTTATTTTCAGGGAAACATGGGTAGTACGTGAAAACGTAAGCCTTTTACTAATATTTTAGTCCCAAAAGATGCCACTGATCATCTGATTTTTGTCACCTTCTTTAGAGCATCCATCTTTTTTTTCCTTATACTGTATCACCAGATTTTTTTTTTTAAGCTACGGCAATTTAAGAAGCAAGCCGAAATGCATCATCACAAGTGGAAGAAGGAAACATTATTTTAAATAACAACAACATCTTGTTTCATGAGCAGATTTGCCTCCTTACATTTTTCTTGATTAAGCCTATGCTATGCGTATGAACTGTAGGGCAATATTTCTAAATAATCCACTGCTTTTTTCAAATCAATGTTCCAGAAGACTTGGGTTTCACTGTGATTTTCAGGAAAATCTAGCCAGGAAAGACCTTTTATTCTGTATAAAAAAGCCCTCCTTTCCCTTTGTAAGGCAGAAGCAGAAGGCACTGGTAAGAAAAGATAAAGGGGGGGGGGGGGAAAGCAACACTTCAAATATAGACCAGAGTCAATTGGGACCACTTTCTTCTTGGTTATCTCTTATTTTGGAAAAGAAAAAGATTTTTGCTGCAAAGAGGGAAGGAACTGTGGCAAAAAACAGGTTTGCGTGGAAATCTTTTGGGTACAGCCCTGTCAAATATTCAGACGTACGGAATGATGTATTCATTTAAACCCTTTCAGCATTCAAGGCAAGCTACTGTGTGAGTCATGCTACAACTTATCAATATATGCTTTGTTATAGAACAAGATCACAGATAAACCAAACTTAAGGCAGATTGCTTCATTCAGTAAAACCCAGCAATATGCTAGCATTTCAAGGGCTCTAAATATATTCAGCTGTTCAAGGCTACATCTTTAGTGTTCAGTCTTCCATAATTATTTCAAGGGATGGAGATAGTTCTGTATGCACAATACTTTGTAGGAACAAAGTTTCATCAAGTGAATTAAAAATTGCCCTTAAAAACTGTTCCTGCCTACATCAGAAATTAGAAAGGGCTAGTGACTGTAATGGGTTGCTGAGCTTTGATAGAGTGCTACAACAAGTTTCCACAATGGTTAGATGGTTTGAGCCGGGCCAAAATCAGGAAGCAAGCTGCAAGACCTGTGGGAACTCTGTTGTTGCAGCAGAATCTTACAAACCATTCAGAATCAAGGGATTATTCTGAATCTCTTTCTCATGCTCCCACTCAGGCTGATATGGCACAGATAGTCCTTGACATAAAACCACAATTGGGTCCAAAATTTCTGTTGCTACATGACACTATCGTTAAATGAATTTTGCCCCATTTTACAAACTTTCTCGCCAGAGTTGTTGAATGAATCACTTCTGTTGTTAAGTTAGTAACACAGCTGTTAAATGAATCTGGCTTCCCCATTGGCTTTGCTTGTCAGAAAGTCACAAAAGATGATCACATGACCCCAGGACACAGTGACCATCGCAAATATAGTCAGTTGCCAAGCATCCAAATTTTGATTACTTGACCATGCAACTGTCATAGGTGTGAAAATTGGTCCTAAGTCACTTTTTCAGTCCCGTTGTAACTTTGAACAGTCACTAAATGAACTGTTGTAAGTCAAGAACTACCTGTATTTACTAGCTACCTGTCTCCTCATCTGGAACAAGTCAAAACTATAATCTTATATATATATATATATATATAATCTTATATATATATATATATATATATATATATATATATATATATATATATATATATATATATATATATATATATATATATATATATAAGTTTTACTCTAGAAGGAGTACAGGGAAGAGCAACAAAGATGATTAGGGGACTGGAGGCTAAAACATATAAGGAACGGTTGCTGCAATTGGGTATGTCTAGTTTAATGAAGAGGAAGGATGAGGGGGGACATGATAGCAGTGTTCCAATATCTCAGGGGCTGCCACAAAGAAGAGGGAGTCAAGCTATTCTCCAAAGTGCCTGAAGGCAGAAAAAAAGCAACGGATGGAAACTAATCAAGGAGTGGTGGGCATAATTGTAACAATATCTGGCAAACGCTACAGGCTTAATTCGATTAGCAAGGCTAAAGATTTTATGGCGTCTGTTCTACAATCAGAACGCCCACCTACACCTCAGAGGGCTGATGTGGTTGAGCAGATGATTGTGGATTTTTCTTCTGCCTCTGTTCAAGATCTAGAGGAAAGCCCAAAAGCTAATGGAAAGNGAATGGTGGAATATAAGTTAGGTTTTTAGATAAATATACATATATATATTTCACCTACTTATGTAGAATAACATGTTGTGGAGTTAGGGATATTAATATCAGTTTACTTTTAGTTGAATAGTATCCTGGGATTAGGTTTGGGAAGTCCGGGTGGGGGGTGGGGGGGGAGGGTTTTTTTTAATTGTGATGTATTTGTGATGTGCCTTTTTTTTTCTTATGTTAAAAACAATAAAAAAAATTTGAAAAAAAAAAAAAAAAAAAGAAACTAATCAAGGAGAGAAGCAACTTAGAACTAAGGAGAAACTTCCTGACAGTGAGAACAATTAACCAATGGAACAACCTGCCTCCAGAAGCTGTGATTGCTCCAACACTGGAAGTTTTTAAGAAGAGACTGGACAGCCATTTGTCTGAAATAATATAGGGTTTCCTGCCTGAGCAGTGGGTTGGACTAGATGACTTCCAAGGTCCCTTCCAACTTTATTATTATTATTATTATTATTATTATTATTATTATTATTATTATTATTATTATCATCATCATCATCATCATCATCATCATCATCATCATTATCATTATTATTATTAGTTTTTATAGGATTAGGGATGAAGTGAGATCAGGATTGGGGTTGGGATTTGGGTTAGGGTTAGGATTAGGGTTGGGGTTGGGGTTAGGATTTTTTCAAATAACATTCTCAATATTTAGCAAACAGCATAATGTCAGGGTTCATGTGTTTAACAAAAAAAATAGACAATATTTAATTATCATAAACAATATGTTAATTAATCACTTGATAGTTTTCTTTTTGCTAATATATATTCAAAGTTTCATATCACATTCCTTTCTCTCTAACTCGTTTTCTAGCCATTGAAATTATCCCATGTTCTAAAACAGGGCTTTTCAACCAGTGGTACAGGTACCACCTGTGGTACATTGGCACCTGGCAGGTGGTATGCGACCATCCTAGAAAAGTGGTAGTGGGGGAGGGGAATGAGCTGAACTGGTGGCAGCACCGCACAAGCCTGAGCGAGAGACGGCTGGAGCTGCAGGGCTGTCAGGGCTCAGTGGAAGCGCCAGAATCAGTGCCAGGCTCCAGCTGAGTCCAGAAGAAGTGCCGATCAGCTGGAATGTTGCAGCATCTCCAGGGTCTTGTGATTTACATTCAGATGCTTGGCAACTGATTCATATTTATGACGGTCACAGTGTCCCAGGGTCATGTGAAGTGACCAAAACCTGCTGCAACCACCCAGCAGACAGGGGGAATAAAAACCAAACACACCCCACCCCCCTGCCAATCCTCAACAGAAATGCTCACAACAATGAAAACCTCGGACAGGAGGAAGAGTGCCGTCGGGTGGGCAGGCAGGTGTCTTGCTCGGCTGTGCCTTGGGGGCACTTTTTCAGTGCTATTGTAACTTCGAACAGTCACTAAGTGAACTGTTGTAAGTCAAGGACTACCTGTACTTTATCACTTTTTTCCTTTTTTGGGGGGGGGGTCATCAGGTTTTTGACACCTTGCTAGGCGACTGGTGGTACTCGGATATTGCCATATCCTAAAAGTGGTACAATGGGTGAAAAGGTTGAAAAGCCCTGTTCTAAAATACACTGAGTCTTCTTTCTCTTTTATCTTTAAAGTCAATCTATCCATTTCTGCACACTCTAAAATTTTCTTAATTAATTCTTCAGTTGGTAAATTTTCATTTTTTCCAATGTTGGGCAAATACAATTCTTGCTGCAGTTAGTAAATGTAAAATTAAATATATACACTCTTTCTCACAATTTGATCCTATTATTCCTAACAAAAATAATTCTGGCTTAAAA
>NW_015386716.1:468517-476133 GCF_001527695.2 Protobothrops mucrosquamatus
TTTATCTTTAAAGTCAATCTATCCATTTCTGCACACTCTAAAATTTTCTTAATTAATTCTTCAGTTGGTAAATTTTCATTTTTTCCAATGTTGGGCAAATACAATTCTTGCTGCAGTTAGTAAATGTAAAATTAAATATATACACTCTTTCTCACAATTTGATCCTATTATTCCTAACAAAAATAATTCTGGCTTAAAATCTATTTGTTTTTTAGTCATTTTCTCTAACCATAAATGTATTTTTAACCAAAATCTTTTTACTTTAGGGCATGTCCACCAGATATGGTAATAAGTACCTGGTCTTTGTTTGCATTCATCTTAATGGTGCTTGACTCATTTATATAGTAAATATTAGACTGCTAAACCTGCTCTAACAGTACTATGTAGGTCTGCCCTCAATATCTGAACAACAAAGAAGAATATTAAAAGAAGATACTCAATTAAAGGACTCCTAAACTTTGCACCTAAAACAGAAATTATATATTAAAAAATATTTTCAAACTACTGTCTTAAGATGCCACACAACAACAAGATGGTTACCAGTAGTGGTGGGATTCAAATATGTGAACAACCGGTTCTCTGTGTGGGTGCCACTTCCGGAAGTCCATTCTGGGCCTGGGCAACAAAAAATTAGCTACTGGTTCTGCCAAACTGGTGTGAATTGGCTGAATCCCAACACTGCTTACCAGGTTCAAAGCAAATGGCCTCAATTCCCACTTCCTCCATATATTAAACATATGGAAATGTAGATAAGGCTAGAAAGGCTATGAAGGGAAGTGGACATAAAAGCTATTATGGTTGTTGCTATGTTTTACAAACTTTCTTGAAAACATATCATGCTGAGATGTAAGGGTCTTATCATTCACATTATACAAGAGTCAGTAAAGAAATTGCTTTCAGTCCAAGTAAATGCTTTAAATTGTGTACCTTGCAAAAAAACCTGTAAATTAGGTTGTCTGGGGAAAATAATATCCATGGTCCTAATTAAAAATGTGATATTTTAGATACACTTATAAACCCAAAACAAACTAGATCCCTTCTGAAGTCTGATTTTTCCATTTCTTTCTCTGATATGTGCAGGAGGCATATTAATCAATAAAGCTTATCAGAAGTAAGCAATTCATCATAATTCCACAGAGAAACTGTTCCTTACTCCAGACCGCTAATTACTGAAAGACTTTTTTTAAAAAAAATCTCCTCATTTCTTCCTTATTGATGACAGCTTGATTATTTTAAAGAAACCACAATTTTTAAAATGTCAAGCCATCAATTATTGTAATGCCACAGACGATTAATTTACTTAGGTCATTCATTCACACAGAAAGTAGTAATCTGATCCAAGAATTTGAAATATGGAATTAACTGGACTATTAAAGATATGTTATAAAGGAAGGAATTAATGTAAATTATAAAAAAAAAGATTATATAAATGGTAAGTGGGACTTTGGCGGCCATTACACTTTTCTTATCATCGTAGCTTTCTTCTTCAATTCATGATACAGCTGGTGCAAATTACACAATTAATGTCATTTGCATAATGTCATATCACAGAGGTTACAATGTCATAATGTCACCATTCCCTAGTCCTTATTTAATTTAAACATACACAATTAACAAGACAATCTTTAATCTTAAAGATATTTTTTGGGAAAAAAAAGCTCAAATTAAAAATGCAAGCTAAAAAAGAAAAGAAAGGTGAAAAAAAACTTATAGCTTATACCTATTAATAGTCACTGGCTTACTAATAAATTCACTACTATAATACTAACAACAGAAGAAGTTACTGAAGAAAACTATCACAAAACTGAATCCAGTCATTAGTGGGAAACACCTTTTCTGAAATGGATAAATCACACATTTCCAAAAACCATTCTTTCACATCTGGAGTAATATCACTTTTCCAATTTCTTAATATAATTCTTTTAGCCACCCTCTCCCATGTTTGATATATACCAAATTCTTGAGAAATAGTGAAATTTCAAAGCTTTGGTATATAAGTCAGCATTGCATCAACATGTTTAACATTTAAAGCTTTCTTATTAATCTCCTTCCACACAGTACATTAATAAGATAAGATAAGATAACCTTTATTGTCATTTTTTTTACTGTGGGCACAACGGCACACATCAAAAATGAAATTTAGTTGCCCACTCTCAAAGTGAAACACATACATGACACACACCTAAACATACTATGTACAACATATGTATAGACCCACACCCCTACATATACATAACAAATAAATATTAAATACTGTCCATCTTGAATATATAACGGAAGGAGGAAGTTTGAGATTTCACAAGGTTAATGCTATATGGAATGAAACTATGGCTGAATCTGGATGTTCTGCTATGGATACCACGAAGCCTTCTCCCAGAAGGTAACAAGGAAAACAGGTTGTAAAGAGGATGTGCAATGTCCCAGATAATCTTATGGAACCTAATCAAGCAACATTTCTGTGCTATGTCCTGGATGGGAGGGAGGGAACTGAAATGATATTTCAGCTATCCTCACCACTCTCTGCACCACCTTCCTGTCTGAAGCAGTGATGCCTCCAAACCAGACTGTGATGCTGTATGACAGGATGCTCTCGATCGTCCCCCTGTAGAAAGTGGTCAGGACAGGGAAAGGAAGATGTGTTTTTCTCATGCGAGGCAGAAAATGCAGGCGCTGCTGTGCCCGCTTCACCAGTTTCTCACTGTTGAGCGACCAAGACAGCCTACTCATTAGCTGCACACCCAGGAATTTGATGCTGGTAATCATCTCCACAGGTGAATCATTAATGCACAGAGAAGTGTGGCTGTGCCTGCCTTTTCTGAAATCGACAATGATCTCTTTGGTTTTTCTGGTATTTAAAACTATCCCAAAAAAAATCAAATGTTCACATATGGGTCAGAATAACAGAATAGCAGAGTTGGAAGGGACCTTAGAGGTCTTCTAGTCCACCCCCCTGCTCAGGCAGCAAACCCTATACCATTTCAGACAAATGGTTGTCCAACCTCTCCTTAAAAACTTCCAGTATTGGAGCATCCACAACTTCTGGAGGCAAGTTGTTCAGCTCTCATTTTTTTAATACTTCCAGCATAAACAAATCTGATATCCATCCTTTCAAATTCATTTTCTTGTGGTGGAGTTCAATGTATCTAAAATATAATTTTCCCCCAAATCATATTTGTGAGATTATGAGCTTCTTTTCCACTTGCTAACTGATTTATCCTACTTATTTAATTTCCAAGATATTGCTGACAAATTTGAGCTTGACATACTAATACAAGCTGGATACCTGCTAAGCAACTTTTAAAAGTTGTTTTTTTTTAAAAGTGAACATTCCTATATAATATTTGCTCCCCCCCCCTTCGTCCTAGACTTCAAATGTAATTCATAGCTTGAAAAAAAGCAGGTAATCAATTTCACAAGCAGTGATGATCAAAATGTCAGCAGACTCAAAGGGCAGGTATATTCATTAGCTAGGTTTATTACTGACAGCTAGACTAGTCCAGGTCTGTGTAATAAGTCTGATCGAAAGTGAGTAATGAATTATAGCAACGTGTGGACAGAAACTGAAATAATTTAGCATACAGTTCTGCTGTCAGATTGTTTTTCTAACTCCAAAGTAAAAATGGAAGACAACTCCTCAAAACCAACCTGACAAACATCTTTATGCTATGATGCTTGTTTTAGGATATATATTGTTTTGCTTTTATTTTTTTTATTTTTAGGGGGGAAAGGATTCAGGTCAGTTTGAACTACTAGTTGGTTACTGCAGTATTCTTAGGCCCAGAGTTGCTATGGTGATGTGCCATTATTGGTGAACAGTTCTTTTCAACAGTAGATATATTCTTCCATCAAGCCTGTCAAAAGGGTAGCAGGCCAGCAGGCTGTTGTCACATAGCTTTATTTTGATGCTGAACCATAATTTTCAGACAACACAGGGCTGGCAGCACTATTTTCATTGCTTGTATGTTGTGATTTCTTTTTTTTTCTTTCTCCGTTCAACTGACTGCAATAATAACATGAAAAGCAAATGTATGTTGAAGAATGAAAGCATTTTTGTGGACAACTAAATCACTTTAGTAGGACAGATTGATAGATAGAGATGTTGTGGATGGGGATAAAGGGAATATAAGCCTTTCTTTTAAAAAAAAATAAGCACTACGGTGTGCGGTATGATTTCAATAATCATTTGGTAAAACACTTTCCATTGTATTGTAAAATAAAAAGCAACTGTTTAGCAAAATTTACACCATTTTAAAATGGAAGGAGTAGAACCACCATTTGAGCAAGGGAAGGAAATCATGTAGACTTGAGCAGATATAAAAGAAAAAAGCAAGTAGCCTGCTAGAGAGAAAATAAAGATATTCCTAAGCAAATATGGACTTCCTGTTGTGTGCAGGCTAAAAAGATACAAAATAAAGGAGGCAGGGATTATTTGGCAGTGGACTTGTGAGGTCACCACCCAGCTGTGCTTACTTGCTCTGCTTGGGCTCTTTTCATAAAGACATTGGACTAAGAGATGTTCACAGTAGGCTGTAGACGAAAGAGTGGAACCTTCACCTGTGAATCTTTCCATAAAAGAAGGTTGTACTTATTTCTGGAGACACCACGTCGTATAATCCGATGATTCTCTCTATCACGAACTTCTCGTTTTTCCTTTACATCTTTTGGTGTGTTATGTAAGGGACACAGACTTTAAATTGTCCCGCCTCCTCTGTTACAATACTAAACATTTGCCTACTCAAATGGATTTTATCTAATCTACAAATTGTCATTCAGTCCTTTTGTACAGCTTTGATTAATTAAAAACAGGGTGTTTGGTGAAATATTTGCAGGTTAGGGGTCACCCCAAGGGTAGACACTAAGCAGGATTGATTTCTCAATAAGAAACTTTATTTATGGCCAGCTAGATGGATGTCACTTTCCTGGGACAGTGCAACTTGAACAACAGCTTAGGAACTTTTTATACATTTCTGTATTGTACTATACATATATACTAACATGGAATGTTATCAGTTTTATCAGGATTGTCTCTTAATGCTTATGTGTCTTTCTTACCTTGACCTAGTAGCAGCTTCTAGGGGCGGGAGGTTAAGCATACGAAGAACAGTTGCAAGAATTGGGTATGTCTAGTTTAATGAAAATAAGGACTAGGGCTGACATGATAGCAATGTTCCAGTATTTGAGGGACTGACACAAAGAAGAGGGGGTAAATCTATTCTCCAAAGCACCTGAAGGCAGAACAAACAATGGATGGAAACTAATCAAGGAGAGAACCAACCTAGAACTAAGGAGAAATTATCTGACAGTGATAACAATTAATCAGTGGAACATCTTGCCTCCAGAAGTTGTGGGTGCTCAATCACTGGAAGTTTTTAAGAAGAGATTGGACCCGAATGGTATTGTGTCTTCTGCTTGAGCAAGAGGCTGGACTAGAAGACCACCAATGTCCCTTCCTGTTATTATGTTATTCTCCATAAGCATGTTTTCAAAAGCAACAGGCCATTGTTAGAAAAGAGGAAGTGCCAAAACCTATAAAAATTTCAAAGACTTTGTCCGTTGGATTATTTTTAGTATATTATTTATGAGCCCAAGATGACCTTAATGTCTCCAGAGCTCTGGAAACAATGTGTCAACTAACTTCTTATGAACAAAGTTATGGGGGAATCATGTTGTAAGTTTCTGCTACTTTAGTGGAAAAGCAACTGATTTTATTTTGATTAGAACCCATAAAGTGATAACTCTATTCAGTTTTCACATATGTAAATACAGATACTGTAAGTCTGATTGAACTCAGTGCAGCTTACTTCTAGTAATTATAGTACAGTATATATAAGATCACAACTGCTTTGTTTACGTCCATTAACTTATACAGAGGTAACCCTTCCCACTTCTGGAGACCAATTGTTAAAGATCACATTGTTAAGAGGCTGGTAGTGAACGTGGATAAGACATGGTACCTTATACTATGGTTACTATATATTGGACTATAGCAGTGGTTCTCAACCTGTGGGTCGGGGCCCCATTTGGGGTCGATCGACCATTTCATGGGGGTCGCCAAGCAAGGCTGTCCGCCATTTTTTTCATCCGCCATTTTTTTGTTCGCCATTTTTTTCTCCTTTTCTAGCGGGTGCCTTACCTCCCTTGGGCTGGGCCAGCTGGTGGTCAGCCTGCTCCGTCTCTGCCACTTGCCAGCTACACCTCGGCCAGCGCAGGGGGCGGAACACGCATGCGCGGCGCTCCCGGGCAGGGAAAGTCCTCGACTTACGACCGGTTGGGTAGTCCTTGACTTACGACCGGTTTAGTCCTCGACTTACGACCGGTTGGGGTCACGGCATTAAAAAGGTTGAGAACCACTGGACTATAGCATATGTCTTAGGGTTTATTGGCTTGAGTCTACACCAGATTTTATGTACTATGTCAATGGCTGCACCCCAAAAGACCCAGGGGAGGGTAAGTAGCTGAAAAAATAAAACAATGTTTTAATTCACTCCTTAATTTCCTCTCCATCCAAATTCGAAAAGGAAAGAAAAGCTTGGTCCTACCTAGTGTGGACGGGAGTTTTGAAGCCTTGAAAAAGCATACTGTCAGGCTGTATGTGACTTCTTGGTTGCACATTTATATACCTTCATATGCTGCTCTATGATCAGAATGAAGATTTAGTTGATGGATGGCACTCCTCCACTTCACCCCATCTTTGGAGGACAGTTGTCCGTGACAAGGAAATGCATATACTGTAAGTGTCCAATTTGCCTGTTCATTGGAATAGATAATGGCACCTTTGCAACTGAAGGTGGACAATATTCCATTTTTGTGAGCACTCAGCTGGCAACCAAAACCCTCTCCATTTCATTCCCATCCTATCATTTCACTCTCAGAAGCCCTCATTTCATCCCTTAAAATCGTACAACTTCTGCCACTGTCCTGGTTGCTAAGCAACACCCATTTCTACTGAATATGTGCCAGCCATGTTTTCACAAAAGTACAAATTTAAGTGTTACCAGGACACACAACTGAAGGTGTGCAAAAGGTTCCAAAGAAGAAAACACATGACTTTGTATCAGTCATTTTTCAGCATTTTGTTCCATCCCTGAGAGGCCACATTAGTCTGATCCCATCTTAGGAAGAAAACAGGTACTCAAGCAGCACTCTTTTGGCTGTTGTAGCTGTTGTGAGGGTTATGATTGAATTATGACTATTTATTTTATATATTTTACAACTTGAGCAATGTAACCAACTCTAAAGGATTCTGGGCAGTTGAGCAAACCAAAGAAAGAGAACAAAAAAGAGCAGAATAATAAATCACTAAATCCAAAACAGTACTGAAAACAAACAAACCCAAAATAAAAACAGAAGGCAATAATTAAAAACGCCACATAAAACCCAGGATAGGCTCCCTTAATTAGCTCCTTGGTCCAAAACGTGAGTTGAAATAAAATAGCTTTAGTTTCTTTATGAGATGGCAGCAAGGTGAGTCTGCATGTACTTTTGGGGCTAAGAATGCCCCATTTCATAATGTGGGGGGCTCTTGGAGAGAAGAGCTACCATCTCACTAATGCTCTGTGAATATGGTGAGAGGGGAAAAATTCAAGAGCCCTTCTCTTAATGAGGGGGAATACCAT
>NW_015386716.1:476522-479554 GCF_001527695.2 Protobothrops mucrosquamatus
TGAGTTGAAATAAAATAGCTTTAGTTTCTTTATGAGATGGCAGCAAGGTGAGTCTGCATGTACTTTTGGGGCTAAGAATGCCCCATTTCATAATGTGGGGGGCTCTTGGAGAGAAGAGCTACCATCTCACTAATGCTCTGTGAATATGGTGAGAGGGGAAAAATTCAAGAGCCCTTCTCTTAATGAGGGGGAATACCATGCTGGAGGTGGTTGATGGACTAATAGTAGTTTCCATCTCCCTCCCCCAGGCATCTTGATTCCTCCCCTCCCATCTTTTAATCATAATTTTGTATCCTTTTAATTTATGATGATGGTGTTATGCATTCAGTCGCGTCCGAACTCTTGGCGATTCTATGGGCCATCTTCCGATCTTACACTAGTTCTTTGAGTTTTTCTATGCTCTGGCTGGTGTCAACTTTGATGGTTTCCAGCCACTGTGTTCTTTGGCGGCCTGGTTTCCTTCTACTGCTAACTCTTCCAAACATAATTGCTTTCTCCAATAAATTCCCCCGCATGACCTGGCCAAAATAAGTGAGACTTCATTTTGTGTTTTTGCCTTCCAGTGACATGTCTGGTGTTATGGATGCCAGTATTTGCCCGCTGGTCACCTTTACTGTCCAAGGAATACACAGGAGCCTTCTCCAGCATCACAGCTCAAATGAGTCGATTTTCTTCCTGTCTTTCTTTTTTAAAGTCCAACTTTCACAACCATAGTTAGCTAGGGGGAACACAATAGAGCTGATTAACCTACATTTGATTGAAAGGCTGGTATCCTTGCTTTTCCTTATTTGGTTCATGTTCCTCATCACTGTGTGACCCAGTGCAATCTGATGTTTTATTCTTTTAACTATAATCTTATATTCTTATGGTCATGATTTCATATCTTTTTAATGTTGTAGGCTGCCCAGAGTCACCTTGCAATGAAATGGGTGGCAAATACATTTAATAAACAAACAAATAAATAAAATGAACAGACTGGACTGGACCAAATGGACATATTTAATCATGGTAAAACAGTGCTGGGTGTATGTTGGCACTATTATTGTTCTGTTCCAAGTTTCCAGATGGACTGGTTCCATTCCAGTTTATGATGGTCTAGATAGGATAAGGTAAGGATCAGGGAGAGCATAAGAGGGGAAAGCAGCAATTATTAAGAATATTTTCTCAGGATTGAGTTCAAATCACTGGGGATAGATAGAATGTAGCATTGCAGGGGAGATTCTGGCTGGCTCGTTCCAAGAATGATGAATATTTCTCTTAATTGCCTGCCAATGTAGCTGATTAGTTTGCTCCTTTTCTAATACTTCATCATGGTTGGATTCCATGTTGTGTTCTGTTTGAGCTTTCTTTTAAAGGCAGGTCTCTATTAAATTGCAGCAGGAATCCAATGGAATCAAACGAGTAAGGCAAAGGTAATAGGCAATGCTCAGTTAAGCAAGTGTTGCTAATGCTGTTGAATTTTTCAAGTGGTGCAAATACAAAGTCGATATTGCTTGATTTGTTGAGCTTTAGGACATGAGCTGGGTGCACTCGACGTTTGCTGTTGGGTTTGGTTTGAAACTGAGCTTTCAGAATGTATAGTTAAAAGAGTAATACGTGTTATGCTAATTTAATAGTTAATATGTGTGTGCTATTTGTGCTTGTTTTGTGCCTTGCTGTTCATAAATGTCCAGATCTATATAAAAGCTGATTTGGGACGGTTTTGAAAGATCAAAATACAATACCTACTCAATCTATCCACCAGAAGTCCTCCAATTTCAATGGTACCCAACTAATTTCATTGGGGAATTACACTTTGCTGTGAGTAAATGCATCATTTTTTACTGTGTCCTACGGCTTCATCATTTAAACAAGATAGTCAGGAACTTAATAACTACCGTAACTCCTAACACAACACATGCTCTGATTATTTTGTTATGTGACATTTGTTTGAAATCTGATATCACATCACCATTTCACACACAAATTATGACATGCAGTGCCCTCTACATTGGGAGTGCCATATATGCTTTGAGGAAGTCAAACTGCACAATTTTATTTTTATTTTTTTTTAAAAGGCTGAAGAAACATCAGATACCATTGCATACAATTCAAGGATTGTCATTTTTTAAAACAGAAGTCCCAATTTTCTAAAATGAAGAGTTCTGGGAAGTTCCAATTAGGAGTGTTATCTAATCAGTTACGTCCAGATGACCTGAACTTTATGTGCTCCAGGGATACTATGCTGAATCTTGGCACTGGGTCTGTTCTAGTTAATTCAAACATCATACCGTTGTTCTTCTTCTACTCCTATTTCTTGCTAAAGAATAGTGCTTGACAATGGGAACTTAGTGTATCACACAGCTCAGAGTAAATGCACTTTCAATAGGTTGGAAACAAAGGTGTTCCCTTTAGGGTTCAGGGTGCGACAGTAATGGGGAGAACCAAAATCAGGCTCCCCATCTTGCTGGATTGAGACTCAGTTGGTTAGTCCATTATCCTGTCCATGCACTACTTTGGAATGCCAGCTGCCTCAGCTACTTTATATGAAAAAAGAGGTAAAGATCAAGAGATAAAGGTAAAGGTAAAGAGGTAATTTAAGACTGATCTGCAGCAGAGTATCATATTTGAGAGGGAGCCATAAACATTGAAAGAGTTACTCGACTTAGGCCATTATCCAGAGAAAAGTATTTCATAATAAGCAATATATAGATGGCAAGGGTCTTCCTACAGTGTAGAAAAATCTGCATGTGGTCCACTTGTTAACATACATTGCGTATTTTAAATGCTTCATTAGAATTTTTTTTATTGCCTTTAGCTCTGGACATTGTAACTCAATATGCAAAAAAATAAATTACAAGAACAATATACATTTTCCCTATGTGTTATTTATGAGCATTGATTTTTAAGCCCACAAATGTGATTATATTAAAAATGATGGATATCAGCAAAACATACATTTGTTTATGCAAGCAAAAAAAGCCATCATTGCCGTATGTCAGATTTATTCACTCTTATATAAGCATAAAAAAATTAGAGCTGAAAAAGTGTAC
>NW_015386716.1:481501-482632 GCF_001527695.2 Protobothrops mucrosquamatus
ACTTTGGCAGAACCGGTAGCTACTTTTTTGTTGCACAGGCCCAGAATGGATTTCTGGAAGCGGCATCTACACAGAGAACCGGTTGTTCACATATTTGAATCCCACCATTGGCATATAGCCATTTACATATTACTCAAAAAATAAGAAAAAGCTTTGCCTCAAATTTGCATAATCTATGTACTTAAAGATATGGATGAAACCTTTAGAAGCCGTAACACTAATTTAAATTGAATTTGAATACAAATACCGCATATTTTATAAATTCCTTTCATTCAAGGGGTTTGCTTATAATTAAAAATTGCTATGAAAACTGAATAACAATGAGTCCCATGTGATAATATGTAAATGCAGCAGATACAGATCTGGAAAGACAATCACAATCCACAAGCTCATGTTGTTAATAAAGTTCCTTGGGGCCTCTCAAGAGTCCCCAGAACATTCTAGAGTGTATAGAACCAAAATTTTCTAACTTTTTCTTTGTGCTTTGGAGTTTGAGAGTTTTAAGGGACAAAGACAGGAGACTTAAAGCTTACAGAAACTTCATAAATCTATTTTACCTCTTAAATCTCCTCAACTCAAGAAACTTGAGCTCATGTTTTACTGAGTTTTGAATTTAAATGAGTTCCATTTCACTTCTTAACTCCACAATGTAAAATAGTCCATTAATTTTGTATGTTGCTAGCAAAAAGAAATGCCTGGCCTTTAATGCAGGAAATGATAAAAATGCATCTTTTCCATTCAATAATTAAAGTAAAAACCACAGCATCCATCCAAATCTTCCATTTAAAATATCAATTTTAAAGCATGGATTATCCCAAAATGTTGATTTAGCATGATAAAAAGATCAAAATGCAATTTTCTACAAATGGCATACCACAATAATTGAGCAGCTACAATAGTGCCAGGACATAAGCCTAATCCATTATATTTTGAACTTGAAACAGTCCACTTCACTATGTGTGAATATTCCAAAACAGCCCAGGAAAGAGAATGCATATGAACTGAAGCCATTCCAGATTGGTAATAGTCAGAAGCAATTACTAATGATATGATTCATGATTCAGGTTTGAGGAATCCCATCTATCTAAAGAAACCTCCTTATATATCTTATTTGTATTTAAGCAATTATTT
>NW_015386716.1:483395-498236 GCF_001527695.2 Protobothrops mucrosquamatus
ATTTAACAACTGCTTTGCTGCTCATTTAACAACTGCTCATTTAACAACAGAAATTCTGGTCCCAATTGTGATCATAAATCAAGGACTACTTGGACTGGCTGTTTTTGTTTCTTTAAAGTTGGAATAAATTAGCCTCTGTATTACAGCCATATCATGACTCCTTTCTATCCCTAACAAACAGGGTTTTGTCTCAGAAACATTGAGGGCTTCCTTTGTCAAGTACATTTCCATTTACTGGAAAACAACACAAATCCATTCATTACAAGGTACATGTATTCCAGGATGTGCAGCATCACTGGTGTTGGAAAATTACCATGGGTAATTTCCAGGTTAGCTTGCAACCAGCACAGTCAGTCAATCCCAAATCTAGATTAAAGCAAACACACCACTTTTACTTAGCAAAAATTCAATTGGAGATTTATTTATTAAATATCAGCAAACATCAAAAACAGTTCCCTGGCAAAAGTGGGACAAAAAGCAGGCAAAAGGAAGAAGAGAGAGTGACTTGAACAACAGGCAAGAATTCATATTATCTATGCATTAATATCTACTACATCAAAAGGAACAAAAGTTTCCCAAACCACCAGAAAAAAAGTTACATTCCATCAAGTCATAGCCAACTCCTGGTGACCCTACAATATGGGTAATCATTCTCTAGGCTGTTCTGTCTCTCACTGCATTTCACAATTCTTGCAGGTGCACTGAGTTGAAGGGAGGAGTGAAATGGTTGAATAGCCTTGGGGGGAGGAAGAGGCTGAATGGAGATCCTCCCTAAAGGAGCAGTACTTATCTATAGTAGCAATTATGCAATGTGTGCTTTAGTCTGGCAAGATTCCTGTCTATAGGCGAGTAACAATAAACAAACTATTCTGATTAGCTCATGGTGTCATTTCTGATTCGTTGTGCCTGACATTAATGTACAGGTAATCCTCAACATACAACTATTTATTTAGTGACAGTTCAAAGTTACAATGGCACTGGAAAAAGTGACTTATGAACATTTTTTCACATTTATGACCATTGCAGCATTCCCATGGTCATGTGATCAAAATTCTGATGCTTGGCAACTGGCATGTATTTATGACAATGGTTGTTTCCTGGGTTCATCACTTTTTGCAACCTTCTGGCAAGCAAAGTCAATGGAGAAGCCAAATTCACTTAACCACCACATTACTAACTTAAGAATTTCAGTGATTCACTTAACAATTGTGAACCTTGTCAAGAAAGGTCATAAAATGGGGCAAAGCCCAGTTAACAACTACCTTGCTTAGCCACAGAAATGTTGGGCTTAGTTGTGGCCATAGGTCGAGGACTACCTGTACATAATGACAGTAAAATAGAAGTGGAAAGTGAGACTCCAGGTGACCTCTGTTCCATTTTGTTCCATGAAGTGAACAATTTGGTGGATGGGGGATAACGCATCCAACAGCTGGGTCTGTGACAATTCGCTGTGGCCAACTCGCCACGGCCAACTTTCTGAGGGACAACTCTCCACAGGACAACTCACAGTGGGACAACTCACTGCGGGACAAGAGTTACGCTAATATCAAAGAAATGGTGGAATAAAATAATGAAAGAAAGAATGTGAAAGGAGGGACAGAATGAAACAAAATTAAAATATTTTTTTTATTTATTTTAAATAATTAAATTGAATTGTTAAATTGTCCTGCAGCGAGTTGTCCCATGGCAAGTTGGCCATAGCAAGTTGTCCCACAGAGAGCTGGCCAAGGTGAGTTGGCCACAGCGGGTTGGCCATGGCAAGTTCTCCCATTCCGCCAACAGCTTTCATGTTTGTACTTACTATAGAGATGAATGTTCCTGCTCATTTGCCTCTTAATGTACTACAGATATGTGGAGGCAGAGGAGCCACACAGAAGGCCCTTCCAGTGCAGAACAGGTTAAGGTGAAGATCAAATGACATTTGCCACTATGTGGTCTGATTGTTCCTTTCTCAGGATGAGTAAATGTTTTATGGTAAAAATGCTGCTTTCACAGCAGAACCTTCATAATAATGTGATTCTTCCCAAGTCAATTTCTTGCCTTTCAGACACTCCTGACAAAAAACCTCAGTAAAATTTCAAGGGCTTCAGAGTGTCCTTCCTCCCGTCCCCATCCCCCCTCCAAAATACAAGAATAAAATAAAATAAATAAAATATATTAAACAATGGAACAATATATAGCAGGGCAATTTGACTTGATGGCATCAACACTCTAGCCAGAATCGATGACAATACAATAAGATTCAGTGCTTGATGCCTTCAAAAGCAGCACATTGCGAGACACTGAAATTACTGTCAGTATTCAAGACTAGCCTGCAGGCTGTTCCATAACTCTGAGAAAAAGTCAGCATGACTGGTCTAAAGAACTATGAAATATTTCGCTGAACTCTACTCTAAGGGCAGATTTAAAGCCATTGATTAAAACATTGCTCTTTTGAAATTCACTCACAATGACAATTTACAAGTGTGCTGTGTCAAAATGAAAAAAGTTAACGTTTATCAGGGGGTGGAAATTGCAAAATAAATTCCAACTTCGGTGGCAGCAATTATATTTTCCTGTGTGCTTTGAAAACAACTACAAAACTTCAAGCTCCAATAAATATGACATTTCTATTTTATGTAGAACTTTACATAACAACTGGGAATAACACAACCAATACCCTGTTCAAAGCATTAATCCAATAGCTTGTTGTCCAAATTTTGCTGCATCTTTCACTGGGTTTCATCTAATTCACATTTTGCCATGTTTTAAAAATAGAGCAGTATTTAAAGCTACAACACCAATTGCAATGCTACCTTAATATTCTAATTATGTTTTGCTGTTGAGATTCACAAACTGTTCATCTTCCCTAGTATTATTCCAAAGGTCAAAGGCAAATGCGGTGAATACTTAATTTTAAGAATTTTGTCTAATAACAGCATTTTTGAAAGCTGAAACGTTATACACAACAGGAAATAAATCAAACTGCTGTATGTTCATATGTATTCATGGATGAAAGGCCAAAATATCAATGTTCTTTCAACCACTTCCCTAACCTTTCCAACCTAATCAAGAGCACTGCTTCAAAGAAAGAAGCCCACAGAATTTATTTTCTGTCTCTGTCTCCATCTCTGTCTCTCTGTCTCTCTCTCTTTTCTACCACCACGACACTAAAGAGAAAATATCGGTAATCCTTGCTGAACAACCACTCCTTCAGTGACCATTCAAAGTTCTGAAGGTGCTGAATGAGAGGGACTTACAATGGGCCCTCATAGTTGCAGCCAACAAAGTGTCCTAGCAGTCATGTGATCATGATTCAGGTGCTTGGCAACTGACTCACAGTTACAATGATCAAAGTGTCCCAGGGTTCTGTGATCACCGTTTGTGATCTTGATGATTGGCTTCCCACAAGCAAAGTCAATGAGGAAGCCAGTGGGAGGTCACAAATGGTGATCACATGACTGTGAGATAGCAATAGTGATAGCACTTGGACTTATATACCGCTTCATAGTGCTTTACGGCCCTCTCTAGGTGGGTTACAGAGTCAGCATATTGCCCCCAACAATCTGGTCCTCATTTTACCAACTTCAGAAGGATGAAGGCTGAGTTAACCTTGAGCAGGTAAGGATCAAACTCCATGTTGTGAGCAAAGTTTGCCTACAATACTGCATTCTAGCCACTGCACCATCATGGCTGCAACTGCATGGGATTTGCCTAATGATTTTTATTTAGAACTGCTGCGATTGCCATTGTAAATTGATCCTGTGGTGTTTCACTTTACAACCTTATCACTTAGCAACTGAATTGCCTATCCCAATTACCATCCTTAAGCTGGGATGGAACCTGGAGTTCCGAGGTGATCTAGTTAAAGCCAAACTTGTTTTCCTTTAGCAAGTTAATTTTAATCTAAGGCCTCAAACCACTTCTGGAGTAATTAACAGGATTATGTCCATATGGTAAAATCATAGAATCACAGATTTGGGCAAGACTTTGGAGGCCTAATCCAACCACCTGCCCAGTGTGAGAATCCTTGTGCTATTTTGGACATATGGCAGTCAAATCTTTCCTTGAAAAGAGAAACTATTGTAAGGGAGAAAATGCCCAACTGCTTTGTGACAGCAATTTCAGGATAAAAGTCCATGTGGAAAATGAGCAAATTTAAAATGAGCAAGATGTAAAAACACCAAGGCTTTTATGGAGTAGAATTGATGTGAGTTGATTGCTTCAGGCTCCCATGAAAAGTGCCATCCAAAGTATGGCTCAGTATTTGAACTTATCATACTCATTAGATTAATTTCTAATTCAAAGTAGTAAAACTAATACATTAACATTAGCAGTAAAACTAATGCATTACATGTAATTTCAAAAGTTATTCAATATTTTGGGTTTCCCCACAGTCACTTCATGAGGCCATTGATGTCTTTGGAAAAAAAGAAAGGAGGAGGAGGAGGAGGAGGAGGAGGAGGAGGAGGAGGAGGGATTTTGTGAGAGAGGGGTGGAATTCAAATGTACATTCTGCATTAAGCATCTAAATAGCTGCAATCTGATAACATAAATTATTTAAAAAATAATATTCACTATCATATTTTAACTTATCACTAACCAGGTAGATGGAAGACCATAGAAACCTTGTTTTCAGATAGTGGATTTAAAAAACACTTTAAAATTCTCGAAACCTGCTATATTTCATGCTTTGGTATTTTCTATTTGCCAGATTATATTTTGGTAGATCAAATGGTGCTCCATAATTTTGGATATACAAGACAACTGAGCAAAATGGACAGAATGAAGCTGGTCCCTACTAGGCATTCTCATTTGGCTTTAATGTTTAATAGCAGCTTTTGATATCCAAGAATGTTTTTCATGAGACAGATCGTTCATCTTTTGCATTTTAGCACCTGCCTCCCTCACATAGAGTATTTTTTTTTCTCACACAGACAAAAATCTGTTAGTTATTAAACTTAAAATTATCTTCAGAAAGAGAAAAGCATTAATGCTATATAGTATTTATGGTCACAGACTTGTTCATATTTTGGTATAGGCAGTCCTCACGACCACAGCTGGGACTGGGACTTCTGTGGCTAAGCAAAGCAATCATTTAGTGACTCACATCCAATTTTCCTGTGTTCATTAAGCTATTCATGCAAAGTCATATTGAGAACAGGAGGTAAGCAAACCTGTCTTCCCCCATTGAAGCCCCCTGGAAAAGTCGTAAATGGCAACCACATGATCCCAAGACATTGCAAGCATTGTAAATATATGCCAGTTGCCAAGTGCCCTAATTTTGGTCACGTGACTGTGGGGATGCTTTGATAGTCCTAAAGTGTGAGGACTGGTAAGTCACTTCTTGTAAGTCACTTCTTTTCAGCACTATTATAACTCCAAATAGTTTTTAAACAAATAGTTATATGCCAAGAACTACCTGCATTGGGAATAGAGACAGCATATCCTGATTGACTTAGGGATCTGTTTTTGGTAGACTTTGTCTATATATTTTAAAGCAGGGGTCTTCAAACATGGCCCTTTTATGACTTGTGGACTTCAATTCCCAGAATTCTTCAGCCAGACATGCTGGCTGAGAAATTCTGGGAGTTGAAGTTCACAAGTCATAAAAGGGCCAAGTTTGAAGACCCCTGTTTTAAAGGTTATCATTTTCCCTGTAGAACAGTGGCAATTTTCCATACAGCTTCCAGTCAGACTCATACATTCCGGCAATCTACTCACAAGAAGCAGTTGCTAGAGGACATGTGGGGAATCTCATTATCTCACTTTTTTTTCCCCAGACAGATTTCAATGACTAGAATTCACCATCAGTCCACTGTTTCCTATGCAATGCTTCTCCCACTCCTTCACGGATGTCTAGTTCACCATGAAACCTCACCAGAAATGCTGGGGATGAATTCTGAAGAGTGTGAAAAGCCATTAATGGGGAGAGAGAATTTAGGGCATTTTTATAACTTGGGCTTTTTATATAATATACATTGTCAGATATTGTAAATTATCCCCCAAGCAAGTTCGATGGGCTCAATACTTCAACCGTTTTAATTTCACCTTAAAATATTTTCCTGGAGGCAAGAACTTTCTGGCAGATGCCTTGTCTAGAATGCCCCAGTTCAAAAGCAACAGAGAAGAAGCAATTAACCCCATTATTCCTTTGCTGCAATCCGCATCCCAAATAACAACCAGATTGTGTGTGTGTGTGTGTGTGCACATACACACACACACACACACACACAGACAGACCCCCTATAGGTCCTGACAATCGATTATTAAAGGAACTAAAGGAAAAGTTAGAGACTGATACCTAGTTTAAAGATAACAGGTCTATATTGACTTTAAGAGGGGGATAAGCTTGGAAAGATTCTAAGTCAGTGATGGCGAACTTTTTAGATACCAAGTGCCCAAAAACTGGCCCCTCCCCACCACTCCCGCCTGCCCCCGCTCTGCCCCTTGCCCCTGCCCGCTCCGCCCCTACCCATAGGGCCAGCCATCACCTCTACGGCCTGCCACAGATCACCCAGGTGGCCCAGCAGCGCTATGGCAGCCACACCTTCCACCTGCACCCCGCAGCATCAACTGCATGCGACAGGGCACGAGGGTGGAGTCATGTCCCTGCTGCCAGGCTGCCATGTCCTTGGCTGCACTGCTCCGCATGGGCCATGCTCTGGGGCGACTCTCCTCCGGAGGGGGCTGCTGGTGAGGAGGGGGCTGTGGGGGGGAGGCAGGGCTGGGGCGATGATGTGCATGCCCACAGAGAGGGCTCTGAGTGCCGCCTCTGGCATGCGTGCCATAGGTTCACCACCACTATTTTAAGATACCTCCCAGAAAGCCTCAGACTCCAGGTGTTGAAATGGAGTCATGATGCTAAGCAAGCGGGTCACTTTGGATTTTTAAAAATATTGCATCCAGTGCGGAGGCAATTCTGGTGGCCAAAAATAAAAAAAAGACATTGAGAGATATGTAAAAAGTTGTGCCACTTGTGCTACCATGAAGAAACATCCTGGGGAAATGCCACGTTTATTGCAGCAAATGGCCAACCACTCTCAGCCTTGGGAGGAGATAGCCATGGACTTTATAATAGAATTACCTGAGAGCAAGGGAAACACTGTGATATGGACTGTGATTGATCTATTTTCCAAACAGGTGCATTTCATCGCTTGCTCGGGACTTCCTTCTGCCCAGAAACTAACCAAACTGTTTTTGAAGCATATATACCAATTCCATGGTGCTCCAAAGCGGATTATCTCTGACAGGGGGGGGGGGTCCAGTTTACTGCAAAATTCTGGAGGGAGTTTGTTAAACTGATTGGGTCCTCCCAGGGGCTTTCATCTGCTTTTCATCTGAATACTAATGGAGCCGCTGAAAAAGCTAACGCAATGGTGGAACAATATCTCAGGCTAGAATATAGCTAGAATAATGGCAAGCACCCTTGAAATATTTTGATCATAATATCCCTATTAAATTATTTTTGGATATCCTGGCTAAGGTGAACAGTCTTGATGGCAGAAGATTGCTTAAAACTGGGCTGGACATTTCAGAGGGAGAAAAAAGGCAGAAAGAAAATGCAATATGCAAATTATTAAGGCAAGGTTTTTTTTCCCCCTACATTGACAAAATACTAAATACTACTCATGAAATTGTTGATATGGGAATATTTCTGGAATATAGATGTGTGTCTGTGTGTGTGTATATGTGTATGTTTGTGTATAATTTATAAAACCACCCATACCGTATCACATAAGAGAGTCTGGGCAGCTCGCAAGGATTAAAACACACATACACACACACACACACACAATCACACCCAATGTATCATCCCTTGGTCCCCAAGGATAAACAATAATCCCATTCACAGAGAAAAGCTCATCTATCCACTTAACCAAAATGCCTGGGGAACAAGGTAGGTCTTCAATGTCTTATAAAGGCTAATCATTGCAGCTGAAGTAGGGAAACCTGAACCACAAACAGTGGTGCAATTACTGTCATGGCACCCCTAGGTTCTGTGTTCTTTTCCTTTATGCTGATACTTGATTGTGTCCTATGGTCTTGAGATTCCAGGCCTACCCACCCTACCTGGTAGGCCTGTCAAGAGGATAGGTCACCAAATATTTCTGGACAATTGAAGTTATCCTCTAGTTGCCCTGAACCCACTATGAATGCAACATCTACCATTGTTTCCCTGATCTGTGATGAAAGTAGTGCTTTCTGTCTTGTGCTAGTTCAACTATCATTATCTAGTTTGCCCACTGTGCTTTACTTTCTTCTGGACAAACTTTTGCATTTTGATTGACTACTACAACACTAGCAAGTGTGGGAAGTCAGCCCCCCGCCCGCTCCAGAGAAAGAAATATTTTGGGGATATTAAAAAGGCAGAAACGTCTCCCTCCCCCCAACCAGAAACTCAGCAGAAACCAGTTCTGTAGAAATGCAGATATGATAATCCTATTCAGAAAGGTTGGAGCCAGGAAGCTAGAAGCTGATAAGATTAGAAAGATAAAGACCCCTAAAATTTACATACCCCACCCAAACTCTAAAGACATGACCTTTAGGACATAATAGGATTAACCCACCACCATCAAAATACCAAAAGGACATGCTCAAAACCTCAGGTCAAAGTTCATGCCACAGGAACAGGAAGAACAACTCCAAACACAAAAGCCCAAGAAGGTATAAAAACCCACCACTCCCAGCAACATGTGGTCAGCTGCTCCAGAGCCTCATGTCTTATGGTTCTGCTCTTCAATAAACTACAACCTTCTTTCTAAAGCTGTCTCCATTTTGTTTATTCCTGGCTTGGACTGGACCCTGATGAAGATTTTTTCTTTCAACACAAGAACACATTTCCTAGGCCTGGTTACTGTCTTGCAGCTCTCTAATCTCTGCTGCAGATACCATTACTAATAGTGTTTCAGTAGCATGGTAGTTATAACAAGTGCCTGATATGTAGAGGATCCCAATAGATTTTTTTTTTAATTACTAAATCCTCTCAGGAAAAGAGGATTAATTTTATTAATCCTCTTTCCCCAAGCTACCCACTTTTCTTCTGGACTTTCCACAGGCACAACACCAAAACATTGGCGTTCTTCTTTTCTTTTTTTATAGCCAGCTTCAGATCAATGCAGTCCTTTACGGTACTTTTTTTAAAAAAAATTGTGGCTGTTTAGAGCTGAAGTGAAACTACCTTAGGTGACTGCAAAAAGTGATAAAGAAGGTTTGGATCTTTTTTGAAAAACAAGGTGGATATCTAGGAAAACGAAAATGGTAATTAAAAAAAGAAAAACTTTTTACCAGTTTTTGAAAACCAGTGACCAGTTCTGCATGTTAGGTGTATGTTACAACCACTATGCTTTAAGAATACCATTGAAAATGATAGCTGAGCAGACACAAGAGCACCAAGCGTGGGAATCTTTAAGAAAGGAACTTTTATTTTGAAGATGATTATTCTGCCTGCATGTAGGTACATTTTGATGCTTTAACTTGTAAACTGCATTACATTTTTTAAAGAGTATATCTAATATCTCTTTCCAGTTTGATGAACACTCTTTAAGTGTAATTTCCAAGCCAGCTGATATCCTCCTAATAGATGCTACCCAGCCCATTCTTAACTAGTTTCCTAAACAGAATGTCATGGAATATTTTGTCAAATGGTTTCCTGAAGACAGATTGTAGCATTCCCAGAACCTATTTGGAAATTAACATACTGTATCAAAAAATGAAAGAAGATTTACAATCTATATTGATATCTAGAGACTACATTGTTTTCAAATTTTGATGGGTAATTACAGTAGTGGCCAAAATTGTGGAAATCTTTTGGGAAAAGTGTACATTTGAGGTTTGATGGCTAATAACACCACTTTTTTGGGGGGGAGTAGTACCATAAAATTATATATCAATGGAAAGATAATTTAATCAAGAATGTAATGCAACATAGTTTGTTCAATTATCTGTACTGTATCCTATCTGTACTGTATTCTATGCAGTATTATATTCAAATTAATTTTCCCTTAATATTATTAATTCCAGCATTATATGGGCTTATTTTCTCAGAGCCCTCACTATTTCCATTTGGTGATTAAGTCTTTTTTGATGGTTAGTTTTAACTTCAGAACTAATTATCCCATTATTCCTTCTTTCCCTCTTTGAAAGATAGAGTTATAAGTCAGATAGCTCAGGAATTTCCTGGACAAACCATGCTTGGGAGAGATTGTCTCCAAATAGATGTCAAGTTAATTAAAATTCCCTTTCATGCCTCTTTGAAAAATATCATCCATATCTTAGTTAGGGGTTTGGGGGTAGACACCACAGGTGTGTCCCTTCTTCTATATGTTTTGATCCAGTGCTTTAACAGCATCACCCAGCTCCTTCCCCTCAATTTATGTGCTGTGTTTTTCTTCTTCTTTTTAATCATATGATATAACTACTTATTCATTTGAATTGCTTCTGTTACTTTTGAGCAGGCTGTACTGCTGTTACTTTTGAGCAGTGGTGATCTTCCATTCGTCCTGTCTCAGATATGTTTATTACATCAAATTTGTCTTCCTGTAACAGGAGTTTGAGTTTATCTCATTTATTTTCCATTCAATGATCATTACTGAATAGGTAGCAAAGGCTGTGAACTGTGACAGTCAGCATTCTTCCTGAGTTTTTTATGGAGTAGTAATTCTGCTATTGCTCATCTTGTGCTCAACCATATTTATACTGCAGATGTGTTGTCTAGCTCCAGGAAATCAAACCTTGGGTAAGGATTTTCCTCCTCCTCCTCCTCCTCCTCCTTGGTGTCAAAGGCGAAAAGGAGTAAAGATTGGCACAGCAAAATTCCTCAATAGTTAGAAGTGGGATGCATGCCTACAATAACAATGCGTAGCATGAAACTAAATCTTATTCCATAATAAGTGCTTCATACATCCTGTTCAGATCAAGATTATGTGCCTTTCTGCAAAATTCTACTTCAGTCCACCCTTCCCAATTTTTAACTACACAGAGAAAATGCCATTATATTCTGGTAAGGGAAATGGAACCATTCATGGTTCCAATCCACCTATCTGTGTGCCTCAGTTAAGGCCTGGATTTTGGCTTAATCTTTCTTCAGCAATGTGGTGACCTGTGTTGGTGACAGTAAGAGTGGGGCTACACAGCCTTCTGAGTTCCAACTGAAATGCCTGTATTCAAACCAATTTCAAGAATTTTGACAGAGGTTGGCGAACTATTGATCGGAATGTGTATATCATTCTACGTAGAATTCATTGTCTAATTTATACGATATTTTCCCTTGCAACTTTCTAAAAAAGGTACTAGTAATATATATCTTTCATTATGCAACTGTAACTGTGTGGTTGACTAAATCTTCTCTTCTGCTATTTGAGCAATAGCTTTAATCTTTACTTTGGTTCATCTGCTTGTCTGTGCTAATATCATGACCTTCTTTTTCAGCAATGTAATGTTATAACATTTTTATCAAAGGGACTGGCGCTGTTTCATTTTGAGAAGAATATGCCCTATGTTATGAGAAAATCTATGGTCAGGAACAGTGGAGATTGTCAGTCAGTTCTTTATTATTTCACCCTGGAACAAAAAAAAAAGGAATATTTTCTACTGTGATTAAAAAGTCTCAAAACGGCAAAACTATTTTTTATAGATAAGGCAATTTCTTTTTCATAATTCTTTAGAATTTTCCTGCCTTTAAAATTTTATGAAGCCAGCAGAGCAATATAAACCAGGAGTACAAAGAAATTCTGTGCCATTAGCTCATGCACCAGAACAAGGACCTTGTCATTCACCTATGCTCTGGGCATTCTAAAACAATAAGTAACTGTTGTATATTGTATAGGTAACTAACCACTAGCCTTCAAATATACCTCATTTATGGAAAAATCTTTTCAGAAATTTGGTTGAATCTTTGGATCAGCTTTTTGTACAGACTAAAACCTAACCCATTCACAGAAAAATAGTGAGACAACCGGCTATAATATCTGCAGGCTAAATCCTAGCTCTTCAGTTAGATGTTTTTGCTCAGTTGATACAGTTGGATTATTTTAATAAGAAAAAACAAATCAGTGAGAATTCTGCAGGTTAGGCCTTGTCAGGAAAAAAAAAACCTTTCCTCCCTTTATGTGTAAAGAGAAAGCAGTTTAATTTATGTGCCTCTTTCATCTTGCATGGGAAAAAAGAAAAGTTTAAAGAAGACAACTCAAGACAGCCCATGAATCAAGCATTATTACAATAGCAGACAAGCTATGGTTCTCTAGGTATTGCTGAACTACAGTTCTTACAACTTTCACTCTTCAGTAGGTTTGGTAAAGAGCTCCTATGTTTAACAGCACCTTGATACAATGAGAGAGGGGAAGCTTTCATTTGGAAAGCTGGAGAAAGAAAACTATACACTGTAATTTCTCCAACTAATTATCCCCAGTTCTATAGATGTTGATGTTTAGATGCCCACAAAGGCAAAGATCAATATGGATGGAGGAACACACCTGAAGACTTCCTATTTCCCATCTATTTCAGTGTCACAGTCTCCTGGCTGGTACCTTCTAACCGATGCTCTTGTTGAACAAAAGAGCATTTACATATTCATTTGGCCCTAAAAATATTGTGATAAAAAGAGAGAGAGAAAAAAGTTATGGCCACTTTAAAGAAAGTGATTTTTCAAACCCAGAGCTTCAAATAGACTGGGCTGCTTTAAATACAGCTGTATGAAGACTTGATCAATTAATACACTTTTCCTTGGATTTTATTCATGCCTCAGAGGTGGGTCAAGACTGTATGTCAAAAGGAATCGACAACATTCAATTTCTTTTCTTTCCTTTTTTAAAAAAAATCATTCCTTCAGGAAGCAGAGCATGGTTGGCTACTGCTTAACATATACTATTGATTATCTTTAGGAATTAGATCTAATTTTATTTTTGTGAATAAGCATTTTCACTGTAGAACTTAACAGTGCTTGCTTGCTAAAGCAATGATTATTTAGCGGCTATGGATGAAATAAAAGCTTTGCAACCGATGACAGAAGCAGATTACTTGCTGTATTGGAGTACTGTACAACTAGCTGGCCTTAGGCTCTTTAAAGTTCCATTGATTTAACTGCTTTTGGAGTGAAAAGGTAATTTTAGTTACGGGGGATTCTCACGGATTGTCACGGATCTAGTTAACTTAGTTAAAATAAATACCGGTTTTCCGGGATTTTCGAATTTATTATAGGAACTAAAGAAATCAACGGTAGACGGTCGTTCAAAATTATATTAACTAAGACCGGAGGTTTTACCTAAAGATTACTTTTAAATTTACCATGCTAAATTTCATTTAGGGACCCTAGAACAGAGGTCCCCAACCTTTTGGGCACCAGGGACTGGTTCCATGGAGAGAGGTTTTTCCATGGACTGGAGGGGGGTATAGGGTTTGCATGCTGCTTACATCCCGCAGATGGGGCTTCTCTGGTTTCTGGCATGCCATGGACCAGGGGTTGGGGACCCCTGCCCTAGAATTCTAGGGTGAATCACTTCATCTGGAACAATCCGTTTCTGAATGTAGCAACTGCTGGCAAGAGTAAAGGACTCTAAATAATCAGTTTACAACTTGTAACAAGAGATTAAAATAGTTCCAATGAAGGAGAATATTTGTACCTCAGGGTTGAAATGAAGGGGTCCTTGGTGCTCTCTGAGCTTGCTTGTTTCTTGCAGATATTTCATTACCCCAACTAGGTAACATCATCAGTGCTAGTAAGGAGTGCTGTTTGCTGTCTGTTTATACTCTGGTATCTTGCCTGTCTGGGTAGGTGGGTGGGTGGGGGCGGACTTAGGGATTCTTTGGTTGGGCTGTTTTCTAATGACTCTTTGGCAGTTTCTTGATTGGGGTATTGCTTACTTGATTGTTGGTCTGAAATTGACTTTGGAGTTAACCTATGCTGATCTGAGTGATGATTACTGGTGGAGAGATGCTGGAGTCTTTTTCTCTTTTGAGCTGGTTGATTGTTTCTTTCGCATAATCTAAAGATGTTGTCAATGTCTATGTGTCTATTGAATATAAACTGACAGCAAACAGCATTCCTTACTAGCACTGATGATGTTACCTAGTTAGAGTAATGAAACATCTGCAAGCTCAGAGAACACCAAGGACCCCTCATTAAAATAGTTAAGTAAATTACAACAATTAACTTTCCTAGCCAATTCAATCAAATTTATATAGTATACCTATACATACACATACACATTCACATATGCATATGTGTATGTGTATGCATGTGTGTGTGTGTGTGTATGTATATGTATACACACACATATATATTAAAATGGATATATAATAAACCTTTGAGGAGGATGGCATCCATAAAGTATTACTTTGGGAAATAAACCATAGAGATTTGAATGATATGTTTTAATCCCGAAATTTAGCCTGGTAATCTCACTTTTTTTGGTTTTATGATTTTTCCCTGCAAACAGATGGCAACTGCTGGAAAACAGATCCCTTCCCTTCTGTGCTCTTCTGCGACAGGGGAAAGCATTTTCGGGGGGGGGGCATCCTTCACTTCTTCCTTCCAAACTCTGACTCCCTGTCATGCCCTCTGCCACCCAGCAAGCTTTGAAGCTTTGCAAACTACTTTTGGGGGATGTTAATGCAAGCTGTTTTAATCTTCCATCAGCATAGCATGCAGTGCTTTGTCAATGGGAGGAGATCATTCGTGGCTTTGGGGTGGATTTCCATCAGTACGCTGACGACACTCAGCTGTACATATCCACCCCGGGCGACCCCAACGATGCCCTTGACGTGATGACCCGGTGTCTGGAGGCCGTGAGAGTCTGGATGGGGAGGAACAGACTCAGGCTCAACCCGTCCAAGACCGAGTGGCTGTGGTTACCGGCGTCTCGG
>NW_015386716.1:499205-506177 GCF_001527695.2 Protobothrops mucrosquamatus
TTCTGAACTGACTGTGCGGAAGTAATTACTGTACATCTGCAGCATAATAAGCTATCAGATTTAGGCTGCAAATATCTGGTTGACCACTAGATGACAGCCAGGAATTACAGTTTTCCAGATCTGTTTGCTGCTGTTTCAGCAGCTCAAATCATAAAATCCTAATGTCGAAAGGGCCCATTTAGAGCAGACATTTTCCTTCATTATCCAAAACTGCTTATCAGAAAATATTTTTATCAGCTTATCAGAAAGTCTAATTTAAATGTCCCTTTTGTGATTGGGTAATGAGTTCATGTGTCATTACCTAGAGGGAAAAAAAACCAACTTTTAGCCAATTTATCCTGATTTGGGAAGTACTGATTTAGAGCCTCAAGCCTTTGGAAGTGGAAAAAAAGCACCTGTTTAAGTATTCTTGAGAATAAGAATCCAACCTGAACAGTGGTTATTGAAGCAATAACAAGAAAATAATTTATTCAAGGTAACACATGTTAGTGTATATGAAAGCTTAGCATCTATAGTTAACTATATCCTATCACAGGGGTGTCAAACTCAATTTCATTGAGGGCCGCATCAGCATTGCAGTTGCCCTTGGGGGACCGGGTGGGTGTGGCCAGGGTGGGTGCGGCTTACTGGGCAGGCATGGAGGGAGTGGGTGTGGCCTACTGGGTGGGCATGGCCAGCTCTACATTGTTCATGTCAATGGTGCCTGTGGGGGCCTGGGCAGGAGTAGGACAGATCTGAGGGTCTCTGGCAGAAGGGGGTGGGACCAGGGCAAGTGCCAAGGCATGGTCCATTGGAGGAGCCTCACTGTTCCTCTCAGGCCATGGGGGGGGGCTGGATGGTGGTGCAGGCTGCCTGGAACCCTGGGCAGCAGAGGTCAAATGCTCAGCTTGGCCCTTGAGCACCCGTGGCACCAAGCCCAGCCCCACTTCCCCAAGGGGGCGCCCAGCTGCACTTACCTCCTCCTCAAGGCTGCTGCTGCTGTGCTTGCTCTCCTTAGCCAGGTTGTTCATGATGGGTACCAGGGCAAAGTCAGAGGGAGACTGAATGAGTTTCAGCATAGATGGCCACCACAAAATTGTACATTAGCTCCTGGCCGGCCGGCCAGCCTGGGCCAGGGCCAAGGCAGCGGGGGCCATTCCTCACTGTTTCCAGGATGGCTTCGCGGGCCACATGAAACCACTTCGCGGGCCGCATCCGGCCCCCGGGCCTTGTGTTTGACATGTCTGTCCTATCAGGAGTCAGAAAGCAAGAGCTCCATGAATGCATTCTTGAGAACAAGGCATAATAAATCAATCTGCAATCAGTCATTTCGTAAACAAAGAGCAGGCCAAAAGAGAGGACACAGGAATAATCCTCTGTCAACATCCCATTGCCCCTGTCAATAAATTGTGAGGGGCTGAAGATTTAACACTACTGTCCAGAGTCCAGTCCTCTGCTCAGTGGAGGAATCCAAAAATAACACCTTCAAGACATACCTGTCTATTTGAACCTGTTCAGTGAAATTTGACTGTACTGACATTTGAATTTATGCAGCCAAATCTGCCTGCCTCTGAATCGGCTGGGATGGATAATTGTTCTAACTCTCTGACATTTTAAATAAGTAAATATCAGCTGCTTACGACTATTTTAATCTGTTGTTACAGGATGTAAACGGATTATTTAGAGTCCTTTGATCTTGCCGGCAGTTGCTACATTGAGACTACCATTTCTCTGTGTACAGCTCCGTTTCTGGTCCCTTAAGCCATCCATTCCATTCTTCTCTGAACTGATTACCATTTATCAGATTCCTTTTGAAAGTGTGTGCCAAATTGTACATGATACCCGAGGAAAGGTGTGACTGTTGCAGAATAAAGTAGAATGGCTGTTCCTTTTTTTTTTAAGCATTTCTGTTGAGACAGACTAAAACTACATTTGCTCTTTTTGAAGGTATGGCATACTGCTAACACCTGTCATCTAAGATTGTAATTAACCAGTGTACGAAACAGACATAGTTTACGTATAGGCACCATCTGGGCATTTCAGCACTGTCTAGCCAAGGAACAAACTTTTGGGGGATGTACAATGTAACTGAACATCATTGTCATCATCATCATCATCATCACCCCCCTCATTACCATTATAATGCAGTAATTATTATAATCATGGAATTATAATGTTCTCAGTTTGCACAAAATATTAACTCCAAAGTAACAAAAGATGGCCTTATATTTGTAAAACACAAGGTACAAAAGATCACCAAAGTTAAAAATTAAGCTTAGCTGATAATGTTAATGTTAATAAATAAATAAATAATAAATAAAACTCTTTAACTAATCTGGTTAAATGCATGATGCAAATGCAGTCTCTGGGTTATCAACTTCATAACGCATCTGTAACATAAATTATTTCTGAGGGGTCCCTGGTGGTCTCTGAACTTGGTTGTTTTCTTACAGATGTTTCATTACCCAAACACGGTAACATTACTAGTGTTAGTGACTAGCACTGATGTTACCTAGTTTGGGTAATGAAATGCCTGCAAAAAAGAAAAACAAAAATAAACAAACTTAAAGAGCACCAAGGACCCCTCATTTCAACCTTGAGGTACAAATATTCTCCTTTATTGGTACCACATATGGGCATCAAATGCTTCAGAAAGCATGCAAATGGGGAAAAATGGCCTTCCACTGCTACCACTGATGATGTTACATAGTATGGGTAATGAAACGTCTGCAAGAAAACAACCAAGCTCCGAGAACACCATTTCAACCCTGAGCTACAAATATTCTCCTTTATCAATAAACCATTTTAATCAATAGATGACCTAGTTCAAACAATATCTCATGAATTACCCTCAACCCATTCTGCTTTCCTGGCTGTGCAGCTAATGTTTCGGTGCCAGCATGAAGAATCCTAGGAATGTGGCAGTGAGGAGATACATCTGCAAAGAATATGCTCTGCAGCAGTCTTGCAAATCTGAGAGCTTCGAACTAACTGCTGTGGATATAAGCAGCAAAAGCTAAGAATTAAGTACTGAGTTAACTAACTCCTGGGCTAAATATGTCAGGCAAGAACCAGAGCAATAAGGGAGGGGCCAGCAAGGCAGTGAGGCTGAAGCCCAGTGACTTGCAAGGGAAGCACTGGGGCAAGTGCAATAGCCATCATTTGGGAGATTTAAATAGATCTTTGATAACCATTTATTGTAGTGCACCCCCCGCCATGGGCATCTTATAGATGGGGTGGAATTCTTGTCTTCAATTGAATGAGTAGCAGATCCAAATATTAACATGTATGCTAGGCTGCTAAAAGCTGTTTTCAAGGAACACTTTCCATCCATAGACCCAAAGCCAGTGAAAGAATCCATGGCAGCAGTACTACACAATACAGCCAACCTAACCATATCTACTAAATGAAATACCCAGAATCATGGACTACATCAACCTATGCTTCACTACCAAGGAGAAAAACCACATCCCCACCAACACTGGTAGGGCAAGCTACTGTATATAAACAAGGAGCAAACCTTGTTCAGTGACCATCAGCACTGATGATGTTACCTGGTTTGGTATTGCAATGTTTGCAAGCAAACAACCAAGCTCAGAGAGCACCAAGGATTCCACAGCTCAGCCCTCAGCTACATATACTTTCCTCTATTGGTAATAACAATTCAGCTTAAGGTCTTAAATAATGCCCCTTATTCCATAACATTTTCATCAAAAGCATAATAAATATTCATAGTGCAACATGGCTTACACATTCTGTATAAATCTTAAAAGTGTGAAATAATCAGAAATGAAGATTTTACAATATAATCCATAAATCCAGACCATCTTTCATTACAAACCCTTATTTCCTTTCTATGAGTTGTCACTTCCTTTACCGCTTGCTCAGCAACTTGAACTAGCCACACATAAACTTCTCGGGTGTTTATATCATTCATCGCTGCAATATCTTTTTCTTGCAAAATGAAATCAGTTTGGGCAGCTTGCTGGACAATTTATTTAGGAAACCTAAAATTATTGCTTTATATACAACACAGATCCTAGTATCAAAATTGAACTGTAAGCTAACACAATCACAGCCGAATCATAAAACCTGATCATTTAGTTTGCACCAAGATTCTCTTAAACGGATATAAAAGTATCCAAGCTAGTCACCTAAGAGTGTCTGTAAATGTATGTTTCATCATTTCCATCATTCTTTAATGTACAATCAATGTATACTTAGTGGAGAAACTTGAGAAGCCTTTTTACTTTGCTAGAATAATTTTGTTTGGTTCTTTTTTCAGTCAACGTTAGTATTTCAAGAAAAACACGGCCTGTACATTTCTCTTGAGGCCTAATTTGTGGAATTGTGGCCAATTTTATGTATACATTTGCAGAACAACAGGGTAATTAAATGTAGACACAGGTAGTCCTTGAATTGCGAGCACAACTGAGCCCAAAATTTCTGTTGCTAAGCAAGACAGTTGTTAAGCGAGTTTTGCCTCATTTTATGACCTTTCTTGCCATGATTGTTAAGTGAATCACTGCCGTGTTTAAGTTAATAACAAGGCTGTTAAGGGAATTTGGCTTCCCGCTGACTTTGCTTGTCAGAAGCTCGCAAGAGGTGATCACATGACCCCGGGATACTGCAGCTGTCATAAATACATGTCAGTTGCCAAGCGTCCCAATTTTGATCATGTGACCATGAGGATGCTGCAACAGTCATTAGTGTGAAAAACAGTCAAAAGTCACTTTCTTCAGTGTCATTGTAACTTCAAATGGTCAGTAAACAAATGGTTGTGAGTCAAAGACAACCTGTACTATGATTCGGCAAATTGGATATCAACAGACATACAATTGCCCTAGAAGACTAGATAGGTACGTTAACAATATATTCTGCTTGGAGGATTCATAAAACTGGTGAGTGCTTACACTTATGGTCAAAACTATTGTGGGCAAAGTCAGTTGGTATCACTGACTCACTGATTGTGGGCATTTTATGTTCCTAACAGCCATTTTGTTTATGAAGTTGGATTTTAAAATAAGAGAAATCTGGACAGTCTGGAAAAAAACATGAAATAGCAAATTACATCGAGTACATTCTTAGGACTTTTTCACCAAAAAAAATTGAAAACTCCAGGGCACTGAGACAGAATAGATCTACTGTTCTGCTGTCCCATCATTGATCTGATGGTACCTTCTTGTGGCCTGACCATTAGTGATCCCTCTATCAAACCATCTGGTTGTGATTGGCCTCACTTTGTCTGGTAGAAATTGAACAGAATTAGGTGTGATACAGGAAGAAGCGCCTGTATTCTGTATCAGTGGGGATGGGAAGATTCCCCCTTGTTGCGATTGTGGTACCCCCCTTGTTTGCTGATACGCAAACTATTAAACATATTGTGCAAGATTGTCCATAAAGTGCATTCTCTGGTTCCGTAGAAGATCTGCATGAAGCAACGCCAGAGATGATAGATGGATAGCTGAATTGGACATCCAGTTATGAGGCCATTACCATACTCCCATTGAAGTTTTACTTATAATTACATGTATAGTATTATACATTATACACACACACACACACACACACATTTACTTCTGTCATGTTCTCATCATATGCTAAATAAGTAGTAATAATTGATCTTATGATCAAAGTCTCTTTTACAATTACTGTGAGAAAACCGAGCTTTCCTAAAGCATTAGTAGTGAGGAAGGGGGAAGAGAGAATAAAATGTGCAGGACTCCCTCTTTTCTAATGTTAGATTTTTATTTATTTATTTATTTTAAAAAAGGCAACTCTCAGTTAAAAACCTGGTAATCCAGTATCTTGGTCTCATTCATCAGGTAGCAAGAATATATGCAGCACTGGAGTGGGACGGTATAAGTTTATGATGAAACATCACTTAAGCTTGTAGCATTTTTTTCCTTATAAATTCCCCTGCATAGATGTGGGTATAACTCAGCAGAAAATCAGCATTTGAAACAATCACCATCCTCTCTATGATATATTTTAGAAAAGTTGTTCAAGGAAAGCTGGCAACCTCCTATATCCATCTCTGCTCTGTTGATGGAAAAGGCCACGTTGTGCCCTATAAATAAGCCTCATTTAAGCTCTGGCTCACAAGTTTTTGACTTTCGTCATTTCCCATAAAATCTACCGTCTACATATGTAGACTGTAAAAATGGTTTAACCATCACATCATCTTAGAGAAGATGGCAAGGTCATCTCTGTTCTCTGCTGAAATAAATCCCATCTAAGAGAAAGGTTTTGAGCTATAGTGATATCACTTTTTCATGACACTATAAAAATTTATGAAGGCAAAGTTATATTTCAGAATCTCATTTCAAAACTTTAGCAATTGTTTAGAGTTTGTAGTTAATGCCACTGGTTTCCAGGGCCTTCAGCACCATAGTATGATCTGATTCGGTGTATTCTTTAAGTGGTTTCCTTGCTTTAAAACTCAACACTTAGATAATCCATCATTTGGAGATGTGCACTTCCTTTGCATACAATCTCAGAATATTTGAATCTCTGAAGAGCTGGATTACCTGACAGTACTCATTAATGAATCTCCTTGCAGAGAATAAAATCCTGTGTAACACTCCAATTTTCAACCAAAGCACCTTTAAGCTCTTAAGTATTTTAAACATAATTGGATGCCAGAAGAAGACCGAAGTACACATTCTTCTTATTTATTCAACATGTTTGATTTATTCTCTAGATGTATCATCTGCCTTTAAATCAGATGCTCAAAGTAGTAAGTACAGCCAGTCTCCTTCTTCCAATTTCCCCTTGGGCAAGCTGAACTGGGAGATAATGAAGGACACAAAGTCATTCAGAAGTTTCCGATGGCGGGAGAAGACCTAGGACCTGAATCATAATAATAGAAATCTTCTTTTTATTAATATGTGTGCATTAACCATTTTCATAGAATTTTAATCCACCTTTTCTGTAAAAGTAGTAATGTTACAGTAAAAACTATGTGTGAAAATAGTTGAGGATGCTGCTTGA
>NW_015386716.1:506255-520064 GCF_001527695.2 Protobothrops mucrosquamatus
TAATAATAATAATAATAATAATAATAATAATAATAATAATAATAATAATAATAATAATAATAATAATAATAATAATAATAATAATAATAATAATAATAATAATAATAATAATAATAATAATAATAATAAAGTTGGATGGGACCTTGGAGGTCATCGAGTCCAACCCCCTGCTCAGGTAGGAAACCCTACACCATTTCGGACAGATGGCTGTCCAGTCTCTTCTTAAAAACTTCCAGTGTTGGAGCATTCACCGCTTCTGGAGGCAGGTTGTTCCACTGGTTAATTGTTCTAACTGTCAGGAAGTTTCTCCTTAGTTCTAGGTTGCTTCTCTCCTTGATTAGTTTCCATCCGTTGCTTCTTGTCCTGCCCTCAGGCACTTTGGAGAATAGCTTGACTCCCTGTTCTTTGTGGCAGCCCCTGAGATATTGGAACATTGCTATCATGTCCCCCCTGGTCCTTCCTCTTCATTAAACTAGACATACCCAATTCCAGCAACCGTTCCTTATATGTTTTAGCCTCCAGTCCCCTAATCATCTTTGTTGCTCTTCTCTGTACTCTTTCTAGAGTCTCAACATCTTTTTTACATCGTGGTGACCAAAACTGGATGCAGTATTCCAAATGTGGCCTTACCAAGGCATTGTAAAGTGGCTTTGTAAAGCTTTCATTAAGTTGATGTCACAGCTAACTTTAGAGACATCAAGGTTATAAATCATTTGTTTGACACCCTTCTGTTTTAAAGCTGAGTTCACATATTCAGAAGAAGCACAGATCTAATTGTGATTATGTTCGGAAAAGTTAGTGGTAAAAGGAAATCAAGCTGCCCAAGAACAAGGTAGCTGGACACCATCAAAGCTGATACCAGACAGAGCATAGAAGAACTCCCAAAAATAGTGCAAGATCAGACGACGTGGAGAGACCTGGCCATACAATTGCCAAGAGTCGGACATGACTGAATGGATAACATCATCATCATACATGCTGTGCATGTTTTACACTATAAAGTTGTCTTTCCCAGGAATTCATCTCAGTGTTGTGTTGTTCCTGACTTTCCCTTAAGCTAAATGTAGATGCAATGTTCTGCTAGCTGCTTTTTCCAAAAACAGTAAATGGAACAAGTCTAAGATGTGCAGTTTTGTTTCTTTTTCTCTGCCAATGGCAATGTTCTTAGTGATATGATCACCCGCTTTAAGAAGTGATGGGAGAGTTCATTTTCTCTTCCAACAATAAACAAATCTAAAGGCTCAGCGCTGTTGTTAAGCTTGAAGAAAGTAAAAGTGCAGCAAAGACCGTAGCCTTACAAAATTGGATTTTTAACAAAGCCTCTCCAAAGCATTACCTTCATATTAGCAATGAACAAAACAGAACAAATTATTTTTCTACAGCTGTTCCATTACATTGATTTTAATACTAGACTGTATCAGTTCACTGAAGGAATCACAATATCTTATATATATTTTCCAATCAATTTTACAATATTAACAACTTAAAACATAGCAACAGATCACATTTAATCTTCAGACTCATAACTGCTAGCTGGATGGCTGCAGTACCACAAATGTTTATGTTCATTTTAGTGACAAGAGAAGGAATCTGTCATTGGCAGAAACACAGATGAGTAGAACACACTAGGTTAAGAGCTGAAAAACAATACTACTAAGAACTGAGGGGGAATCAAAACTGGTCCATGGTGTCAGGAAATATAGGCTTTAATTCTTTATCCCCATCACCATCTTGATCTGCATCTGCTTCAGGACAACTAATCACCTAGTCATGGCAGAGATGGCATCACCATTCCAAAACATCAAGTGAGGTGGCAGGTTAGACTAAAGCATACTAAATTATTTCTTAATATTTTTGGAATATCATTCCCTTTGAGGTGAGAACTAAGGAGAAAAGATCCTGAAACTTGGCTCTGTCAATTTGCTTGGGGCCCCAATGGAGCTGACACATTTTGGAGGTGGCTAGGGGATTAGTAGAAGATCTCATCCCCACCCTGTCTACACATTGGTTCAATGCTCAATATTTTAGTGATTCTAATGTTTTAATTGTTTTATTCTATTATTTATGGCATTGTAAGCCACCCAGAGTCGTTTAATATTATGATCCGAGGCATATCGATTAAATAAATAAATAAATAAATAAGTAAGTAAGTAAGTAAGTAAGTAAGTAAGTAAGTAAGTAAGTAAGTAAATAAATAAATAAATAAATAAATAAATAAATAAATAAATAAATAAATAAATCATACATACATACATACATACATACATACATACATACATACATACATACCTAAACAACTGCCTCACACTATTGGTCCATTTGTTTCAGTTTCAATAGAAATGATGGTAGGGGATCTCTAAAATTTGTAATGGGCATTTTCTCAGTCCTAACCTGAAGATGACGTTGAACTCTATGAAATCATTCACACAATGTACTTCTTCTACTACTGAGTTGTGGCTTTTCTTCTCATACTGAAACGTTGATTTTAAACCCCCAGATTTGACTTAGCATTGGAAGACAATGTAATTATTCCTTTTTCTTACATTAGCAATTAATTGCACAGTGATAATACTTCTGCTGAAAACAAATACAGCTTCCCATCAATTTACTTTAACATTGTTTTATTATAGAATACAATTTGAAGTCTATGATCTTCTCTTAGTGCATTGGAAAGAAATTCATGTACTAGTGGCAACCTGAGGTCCTTTAGATGTTTTAGGTTGCAACTCCAACAGTTATCTATGCTGCTAAGTTTAATGGCAGTTGCAGTCCAATGCATACAGTAGGTACCAGGTCTCCTACAACTGAATTAGGCCAATTTTAAGATGCTGTAAAATTTACTGAACATTTTCTAATGGTTTTTTTTTTTTTGCAATAATAATATCCACCTTATTTCAAACCAGTTATTTCTTCTAGACCCATATAGCTAAATTTGAAAACAATGCAAATTAAGGCATGACTTAGCATCTCAGGTGCATCTCCATAGGGTAAACAGCTAGTCATTTTGAGACACTTTACGATTGTACTTTATGTGGAGGTGAGGTAAATAGAGAAGGATTTATTAGTTTTTGAATTTCTTTTCACTTTTGGAACTTTAGAGCTCCATGTTACCTTATAGTTTAGAACAGTTCTTAAAATTCACCATTGGGCACGTAGATATGTGGAATGCCAGCCAGACATTCTCAGAGAATGTGATATGGAAATAAACAAACAAACCCATGATCTTCATTTAGTACAAATAAGTTCTTCCTTTGGACTTCCTTTCCTCTCCGTTCCTTTCAACATTCCCTTAATGTCCATTGTCTCCAGTTTCCTTTATTAGTATTTTCATTCGCCACCATGCTACAGAGTAATCCCTTTATGACCACCTTGATTAGAACATAGATTGGCTTCTGGACAGCTTCATCTTCTTAATTCATCAACATTGTGACAGGGTTTTTTTTTTTCCATTTATTCCTTACTAAAATAGAAATTATTCATAAAAATTTCTATCCTAAGTAACAAGTTGGAAATTTAGTTTTTGATGAAAGTAGAAAGGAATATTAACTTGGAGTAATGTTTTCAGCAAAAACAACTCATTTCTAAAGCCAGGACAATATATTGCATGTGCATAACCGGCAGTAACAAAGATGCACGTTCCATAGAAATTTACTACAGTTTGCAGCACATTTTATTTATTCTACATTTTCATGTGGATGAATATACCACCCATCTGCCACCAAAGATTTAGAGATTTCAACATATTAAATAGCAGGACTGTCTGACTTTAGGCATAAATTATACAGAAATCTACGTGCCGGATGCAAGATATCGTAATGAGGTCTCAAAATATTCTCATTTTTTCCTTTTTTTTAAAGTCATGTTTGAGATGGAATATCATGCACAATGCATTATTTGAGGTGCAGCATAATATCAAAAGAAATAATCATATTTAATAAGGTGAATATACAATGCTGTATGTTTGTACGTACATATCTTTATAACCAACATATATTAAAATATTTTCAGAACTATACATAGAACTTAAAGTGAGATAACAGCTTGTAAAATAAACCAATCTAAACACAGAAAAAACAACAATGGTGTACTAGAAAACAAAACATACAATTAATAGCTTCCTCTTGTGTTAGTTGCATATACCATGGATAGCCAGAACAACCAGAGAAGTGCTTTAATCATATAAAACCAGACACATCACTAGAAGCCAAAAACACATCTGATTTACTTTGGCCATATCATGTGTGCAAATTCACTGGAGAAGTCAGTGATGTTAGGAATGGTTAGTGGAACCAGAAGAAGGGGCAAGCAAAGAACATGCTGGCTTGATGCCATCAAAGTTGATACCAAGATGAACATCCAACAATTGAAAGAAGCTGTGCTTGACAGGGCAGCATGGAGAGCACTTGCCTATAAACTGAGTAGTTAAAACAACAACTAGCGTGAGTCAATAGCCAGGTCTTGTTCATGAATAAAGCAGCAGTTAGCACCATCTATTGTGTTTTTTGAGGATCTGGGGAACTGCATACCCAGCATAAAAATTTATATAGAATTTATTATCCCCAACAAAAGAGAAAGAAGAAAGGGTCTTGGTAGATCTCAGTACTCAATACTCATGAAAGTTAGTTAGGAAGATTGGTTCCCAGAAGTCTCTTGCTTAGAAAGTTTGTAAATCCATCAGTAACATCTTAAGCTAGGGCAGGGGTCTTCAAATTTGGTCCTTTTATGGCTTGTGGACTTCAACTCCCAGAATTCCTCAGCCAGGCAAGCTGGCTGAGGAATTTTGGGAGTTGAAGTCTACACGTCATAAAAGGGCCAAGTTTTAAGACCCCTGAGCTAGGGCAATAAGACGATTGTTTCTGACAGAAAATTAGCCACCACATTATGAAATAGCTACAGATGGCAAATAGCTGCATCTTCAAGAGCAGCCCCTTATACAATACAATGCAGTAACCTAGATGAGAATTTACTAGAGCATGGATTGCTCTGTCTAAACTCACACAGGATCAACCAAGTTAGCAAAATGTTATTCAAACTAACCAAGTTATTCAGTGACAAAGATCTCTAGAGATGCAAAAAGTTATTCCCTAAAGTTACAAACCTAATGGTGGAGTTGTTAATGTTATCTGGGTTTGCTTGTTTGCTTGCAGACATTTTGTTGCCCATCTACAGTAAGTAACATCTTCAGTGCTAGCACTGAACCACATCTAGCACTCATCAGTGCTGACCTAGCACAATTAGAAAAAGGAGTGCCAGAAAGCTGGGGAATTTAATCATCCATTGTGCATTCTGTGGTTGCATATGGACCTTAATTAGCATCACCCCGCTAACTTCTACAACATAATAGCACTAGCACTTAGACTTATATACTGCTTCATAGTGCTTTACAGCCCTCTCTAAGCTGTTTACAGAGTCAGCATATTGCCCCCAACAACCTGGGTCCTCATTTTACTGTCTTTGGAAGGATGGAATGCTGAGTCAAGCTTGATCTAGTGAGAATCGAACTGCAGGCAGTTGGCAGAGTTAACCTGCAGTACTGCATCCTAATCACTACGCAATCATGGCTCTGATGACTTTTTATATGGAAAGCCTGTGTTCATATGATGCTCCAGTACATTAACAGAAGTCTGTAAAATTCACATTTAGATCTCTTTGGCCTCTAGTCTTATTTTTATTTATCTATTTCCTGCATTTTTCCAAAACAGCACCATTCATTTTGAAGTTCAGCTAAATCTGATACATCTAAAATGCTGAATTTTTTCCTCAAAGGGTTAACCCCCAAAAGTTTTTATGGTCCTGTTTGGTGTTTGGCCAGCTACTGTCCACCAACATCAGCATGTAGTTCACTACTTACACAATGGGAAAATATTGGCCTACCAAACTATGAGGCTTAAACCTTAAAATATAAGGCCAGACAAAATTGATATTGAAATTTGAAAGGGGTTATTTCAAAGATGATGTTTGAAAGATAGAATTGACAGTTCAGCTTTCCATGGCCCCAGTTTTAGCAGATCATAAAATGAGCCTCCACCAGTTAGGCAGGACAAAATAAATGCATTTTTAAGGTGAAACGTCTAACATTTTAATTTACGTGTGAACCTCCCAAGTTTTCTCTTTTTTGGAGTTGAAGCAAAACATTAAAGGTTCACCAAGTTTGTGCTGTCTAAAGGGACCTGTTAGTAGAAAGCAAGCCCTCAAGTGCTACCTTTCTGATTAAGATAGCACTCTGCGGGAAATCTGTTGTGAATCCACATGCTGGAAAAAATGAGGTGCCAGGAGAAGCATGTGCTGTGCCCTTGATAAGCAAATGCAGAGCAAGTTTCAGAATCAGTCTGCGTACAGAAGTCAAAAGAAAACCCACCAAGAGTAGCGTGACTTAAGAATACATAAGCAATAAAAGAACAACCTCCACATCGGACTATTAACCAGCTCAACTACCACATCCAATAAACCTTTCTGTCTCGGGGCTTATAGCCTTTTGGGGGGTGGACAGTTTTTATCAATATAACAGGGACAGAAATAATTTGATTTTCATATGAAATATGCAATAGCCGTACAGATATCAACTGTTGCCCAGTGGACGATGTTTGTTAGTAATGATATTAACAGGCTCTGCACAATGGGCATACCATATTCAGGCCATACATTAAGGAGGATTTTCTTTTAGGTCAAAACAAGTGAGTTAGATCAGCGGTCCCCAACCTTTGAGGGTTGGTGACCTAGTTGGGGTGGGGAGAGGAGAACCTGGCCACGTGAGCGGCAGGCTGGTACACAGGCACGCAATTCAACTCGCACAAGCAGTGGGCCGACACACACGTCCACGCACATACCACTCAACTGCAAGTTGAATTGCATGTGCGTGTACATGTGCACCAGCCCACTGCTCACATGAGTCAAGTTGCATACATGTGTGTGCTGGCCCGCCACTCACACGCATCAAATTGCATATGTGTGTGCACTGGCCCACCACTCATACACATCAAGTTGCACATGTGTGTATGCTGGGCCGCCGTTCATGCAACTGCACATACACATGGGCCCATGGCCCAGTTGCAAATAGGGCATGGGCCAGTAGTAGGCTGCAGCCCAAGGGTTGGGGATCCCTGAGCTAGATGACCTGAATTCATCATGGCTACCAGATATCTTTTTTACTGTATAAACAATTGGGCTGCCCAAGAGTGCAGGCACTAAACTCAACAGAACAAATCAGATCTAAGAGCAAGCATAGGATTGCTTATGTTAGATGTAGGTAGTCCTTGACTTACGAACACAATTGAGCCCAAGATTTCTATCACTAAGGAAGACTGGTATAAAATGAGTTTTGCCCCATTTTATGACCTTTCTTGCCATAGTTGTTAAGTGAATTACTGCAATTAACTTCTTATTTAAATATTGGTTAAATGCTCATAAATTGGGATTAGGAGGTTGCAGAAACCTAATAGGGAATTCTACATAATTTCCCTTCTCTCTTCCCATCAATGGGAGGTAAGGATGAGTTTTGTTTCTATTGCTGCCTCAGTCCTATCATTCTGGTCTTCCTACCGTAGTTGACCATCTTCTCCAACTGGTGTCTATGAGAAGGCCTTCCTCTCCTCCCTTCTAACTCTTCTACAATATATAACTCCAGGTATGTTTTGGTTTGGTTTCCAAAATCAGTGCTCATTTAGAAGAAGAAGAAAAAATACTGTAAAAAAACCACACAGAGAGGAATTGTACAGCTCCTGACTCCACATTTATAGCATCTTTTGACCATTTACACACCCTCTCTGAATAGAATAGAATAGAATAGAATAGAATAGAATAGAATAGAATAGAATAGAATAGAATAGAATAGAATAGAGCTGGAAGGGACCTTGGAGGTCTTCTAGTCTAGCCCCCTGCTCAAGCAGGAGAACCTATACCAGTCTCTTTTAAAAAATCTCCAGTGATGGAGCGCCCATGATTTCTGAAGGCAAGCTGTTCCACTGGTTAATTGTTCTCACTGTCAAGAAGTTTCTCCTTAATTCCAGGTTGCTTCTCTCTGCATCCAAACTTTGCTTAATCTGCCAATAGCTCATGCTTACATTTAAAGATGTAGTCAGCAATTGCCTCCCGTCCTTTGGTCTTCAATGGACTCAAAGTTCATTTTTCATTTTTCACACCTCTTTGACAAGAAAGCATTCTGCATGCAAGAGCTGAAAGCCAAATGAAATGTGGTCATCATTAAGGCTGAACTGACACCTGCAATTGATTGATAACATTCTTGATCATGCTATATATCCAATCAACCTTGTTTAGGTGTCACTTAATTGCCAGCACACATTCTTATATAAAGGAAATTTCATACAATTAATTCATGGGTTTTGACATTATCAATCTTTATGCTTTAATTATCTTCACTTAAAGGATTCCCAGTGCTTTAATTGGCGGTTTCACGGGACTTTTTGTTTGTTTTTTCAGCTTAGTAAAATGCTCATTAAATTGGACTGGGAGATTGTGAGAGCTTATAGAAAGCTCTAGCATATGTTCTCTCTTTTCCCTGTGTCCCAAAAATATATCCACCCAGTTGGTTTCTGCGTTAGCAATTCAAGCATGAAGTCAGCTACAACATTACACCCCCCCTGCTACTTATTTATTATACAAATTGTGTTAGTATTCCTATGATCTCACAGTCCCTGTATCTAGTTACAATAGGATGTAACTAGTTATGACAAACTTTACAAATTTAGACAAATTTTGTACTGAGATGCTATTTAAACATAACTTCACTTAGTAGCCACACATTACATCTATAATGAAACACAATGCAGGAGTACAATATTTAACTCCTCTGCTTCTTGTGGCATTTAAGAACATATTTTCTAGGTGCTTAAGACAGGAAATATTGAGGATACGTTTCAGTTTGCTTGATATACAAAATTCCAAACTCCACTATGTTCCCTCATTATTGCTTGTTATGTTACATTTTTCTTTCTGTTTCCTCTTTTCTTTTTGTTTTTACTCCTATTATATATTATATGTATTGTATCGCATTGCATTGTATTGCATTGTTATGATTTTTTGCATTCTGGAAGCCATGTTCCTACAGAAGGAAAATGAAATGCACATTGGGATAAATACCAGAGGTGTGTACTGACAGTCTTGGGTTATTTGTTTAAATGAAGCAAATCTGAATTCTTAGCAGGAGACCTTGGCATAAATGGTTCAGAAAAGTTAATAACTTTGAGCTTGATGTGTTAATTAATGCCGATAAATTCATTCTTTGGACTGGAAGATTGGTATGAAACAGGTTTTCATTGACCTACAAGATAAAAATGATTTAGAATCCAGAGTTTCAGTGTAGCGTGCTCTAGGGTCTTAAATAAATGCAATTACCCATAAATATATGAAATCTTTAAAACATGCACAGACTTTCTAGAAGTCTCTGCATTGAATACTAAAGTCTAAATGTTAATGATACTAAGTAAAATTGTACTTAATGTTCTGGTGTAGGGGGGTGGATTAATTTTGTTACAAAAATGAATTATTAATTAGACAAACAGATGCCTTGAAATTAAAAAAAGAAAGAAAGGGGGAAGGAAACAACAGGTGAATTGGATTGCCCCAGTAAACTTGAAAGAATAATTTTATTCTGTCAGCTCTTATTTATTATTATAATGTAAGAAAGCTTACATTCTCATTTGGATAAATTGTAGAACATTTAACACTACACTTCATTAATTATTTTTTTTTACTTGTAAGCCATCTTTTCTCTCTACCCCCTCCATTTTGAAATCTATTCTTTAAGACAAATACATTTTAAAAATATTGTGTTTATTATAAAAAAAAAAAACCTCACTAGAGTGAGGAGAAAATATGCTAGGAAAGCATAGGGGAATGTATTCTACAGCTCTTTGACAAACTCAGTACTTACATCATTCTTTGAAATAATTACTTTCTAGCAGTCAAATTTCCACTCCAAGGGGTGATGCCTTCTTTGAGTCAACTTTGATTCCTGTGAATGTCATAAGTCACTTTTTTCAGTGCCATTGTAACTTTGAACAGTCACTAAACCAATGGTTAAAGGTTATCTATATTAATAACTTCTGATTTCACTTGGCTTTCTGATATTGGTCAAGGTCAGCTAGATATTCTTAAGTTCTTTCTTTGGTGTATCTCTGAAAATGGACCCGGATAATATCCAAAATTTCAGAAAGCTTTAAAAGCCAAATGTTGGATATAGTCATTAAAAATATTCTTAGGATTGGAATAGATAGAGCTATGCACAGATGAGTCACCCCTTATGTTCACTACCTGACAATAAACAGACATAAAAAGAAATGCACACTATATTTCTATATAAGGTCTACTGCTACAGTCCAGCCTTAGATCAAGTATAAAGTAACCTACTTTCACCTATCGCTGGCTCTTTTAATCCACTCACCCACAGCAATTATAATTCACTCCTAAGAGGTACAATTCATAACACTTTCCATTATCATTAAAGCATCTCTCTCTCTCTCTCTCTCTCTCTCTCTCTCTCTCTCTCTCTCTCTCTCTCTCTCTCTCTCTCTCTCTCTCTCTCTCTCTCTCTCTCTCTCTCTCTCTCTCTCTCTCTCTCTCTCTCTCTCTCTCTCTCTCTCTCTCTTTCTCTCTCTCTCTCTCTCTCTCTCTCTCTCTCTCTCTCTCTCTCTCTCTCTCTCTCTCTNTTGCTGCATGCCATTCCAAACCAACCCATGTCCATAGTTTATCCCTGGCCCTTTGGTTTACATTGGTTTTGTGTGTGGGTCTTCTTGGTTATATTTTACCTCTTCTCTTCTTCCAAAGGGCTAATGTGGTTAATGCGATTTTTAACACTCTAATAACCCTAGTAAGCATCAAGACAGAGATTGATTTTATATGATTTGATGAGCTATTTAACTAAGCAAAGTTAGGTTATTGTTTTTCTGTGGTCACCCCCCACAACACACACATTTTCCTGAAGTGGGGCAAGCTCCAACCTCATAGAAATTAATGACATACAAACCTTTTGAAAAAAATTTTTTTTAAATTTTGACTCACTGAATGGATTCACCTATTATGGTAAGCCATACCAGTGTTAATTGTTTGCAAGCCTTGATTCACCAATTCTCTAACATATCTCATTATGGCTTAGTATGATATGTGAAGCAAACAACTTACTAGATCAGTCACTGCTCAGCTTGACCAAAAAAGTTGAATTTTTGCCCCATTCTTGCTTCTTTCACTTTCACAAACTATCCCTGTATATATTTTTGGGTTCAGAAGTATATTCAATCTGAAATTTGCTGATGAATAACAGAATTGGAAGGGAGCTTGCAAGTCTTCAGGTCCAACCACAACTCATGCAGGAGATAGATACTACATCATTTCAGACCAATGGCTGTCCATTCTCTAAAAACCTCCAGTGACGTAAAAACCTACACAACTTCTGAAGGCAAGCCATTCCACTAATTAATTGTTCTAACTGTCAAGAAATGTCTCCTTATTTCTAGTTTGGTTCTCTGCTTGATTAGTTTCCATCCATTGCTTCTTGTCCTGCCTTCAGGCGCTTTGGAGAATTGATTGACCCCCTTCTTCTTTGTGGCAGCCCCTCAAATATTGAAAGACTGTTATAATGTCACCCCTAGTCCTTATTTTCATTAGACTACACATTACCCAATTCCTGCAACCATTCTTCTGACTACAGGACTATATTTTGTGTGTCAAAATATTAGATATATTGGTGAGGAGAAACTTTTCCTTTCGGAATCTCTGAACATAGTAACTCAATAGATGGATACAATGGCCTACTTTCCCAAGAGCAAGATGATTTGCTATGGCAAATCTAATTGAAATGCCTACCTGCCATATTTAAATGACATTGCAGTACACATAGTATAATTTAAAAATTAACATACAAAGCAATAGAAAGACACATTAAAAACTTAACTGTTTACATACAGAGCACTGCAAAATTATTTTATTGCACAAAAATATATAGTTTGGAAGCCAACCATATCTTTATTATTAGTGAATTCAATGACTATAAATACATAATATCTGAAAAGTGTATCTAACAATAGTGACTATGCTAAACTTGACCTGATATCTTGTTAACCACATTATAAAGATACCACAGTAACCGTTTATGTAGAACATGAAATAGTCTTCATCTCATAATGGAGGAAACATGCATTCCAATTTAATCATTCCATTAAGTAGTAAGTTTCCCCCCCCCCCTTCTATCCTAGAATAAGTGGAATATTCAGATTTCCAAATCAAGAACCAGGGTTAGAATTAAATCACACAGGTGGGCAGTTTGGAATGATCTGGGCTCTTTTCTGTATGCTCAAATTGAGATCCAAAAGTAAACCTGTGGTCAGTTGAGATCCTTAGCAGTATTTCTATATCTATGTCAATCAATCAAAATAGAGCTGGAAGGGACCTTGGAGGGACCTTCTATCAGGAGATCCTATACCATTTCAGACAAGTGGTTGTCCAGTCTCTTCTTTAAAGCCTCCACTGATGGAGCTCCTACAATTTCTAAAGGCAAGCTGTTCCACTGGATAATTGTTCTCACTGTTAGGAAATTTCTCCTTAATTCCACATTGCTTCTCTCCTTGATTAGTTTCCATCCATTGTTTCTTGTCCTGCCTTCTGGTGCCTTGGAGAATAAGTTGATCCCCTCTTCTTTGTGGCAGCCCCTCAAATATTGGAATACTGATATCATGTCACCCCTAGTCCTTCTTTTCTCTAGACTAGTCATACCCAATTCCTGCAACCGTTCTTCATATGTTTTAATCTCCAGGCCTTTAATCATCTTAGTTGCTCTTCTTTGGACTTTTTCCAAAGTCTCAACATTTTTTTTGTAATGTGGTGACCAAAACTGCATGCAGTATTCCAGGTGTAGTCTTATATACAGTAATTAAATTATTGATATCAGGTTGATAGTCAAAGTGATTTTGGTTTGGAAGTCATGATCTCTGTTCAAAGCAAAATAATTAAGCCATAGATGTTGATGCCTTGAGATGAAAGTCAAGTGGTTATAAAACAGTACAGCAGAAGGCAACTATATAAGTCCTTTCTCTCCTCTGAAATGAGAAATCTTATTAATCAATGAACAATTCAAATGGCAGCACTATCAAGACTGAACAATAAGAGATACAACAGATTTATATTCAGAGCACGGCGATCCTTTCAGCAGGTACTTCTTTATATAGAAAGAAGAAAGGGGATCTGATAGAAAAAAGCATAATACATTTTGTAAAATATTGATGGACACTGAAAATCTCATTAGAGACTAGCAAAACCTTATCAGAAACCAAAAGGGGTGGGTGGGTTCTATGATACAGACATAATAACAGCAACTGGCAATTCACATCCTTGGGGAGAAGAGGTCACTTTTTAAGTCTAATGCTGACACAAAGAACCTTCCCACAGACTTGCAAAACCTGATACTGATTATGAGCAGTTATGAGAGGAACAGAGTCCTCTGTACGTACTTCAATGAGTCGTATTAAGTTTATGATCCATTGTTCTCCATTATTCATTCTATCATCTATCTATCTATCTATCTATCTATCTATCTATCTATCTATCTATCTATCTATCTATCTATCTATCTATCTATCTATCTATCTATCTATCTATCTATCTATATATATATATATATATATATATATATATATATATATATATATATATATATATATATATATATATATATATATATATATATATATATATATGTTTTCTGAGGTTTTCGCGGGTGTTTGTATGTAGGTCTTTGGTCATTCGGGTTCTCTCCCGCGTAAAATTGGAAGTGTCCTGGCGACGTTTCGACGAAGTCACATT
>NW_015386716.1:521676-526825 GCF_001527695.2 Protobothrops mucrosquamatus
CAGCCCAGTGTGCCTTTGGGTTTTAGTATGACTGAGGTTAAGACTTGTTATTTATGGATCGTTTTTATTAGGGTTATGATGGCTGCTTCTTTCTGTTCTTATTTCTTTGTTGTACACTCCATCGAGAATTATGTTTGGTGCAGTATATAAATATGGTCTATTCATTCTGCCTATCATCACATGTTCTAATATTTGCACAATTACTCAAACTCTGAAAAGACACTTAAAGGCTTCATGCCATCATGCTGGATGTCTAGACTGCATCTGAACCTGATTTGAATATGATTCTAGCATACCTTTCTTTATTATACTTGACAATAGCTCACTACCCACACATACTAACTGCAGGAAGCAGAATACTAGAGTTTCAACTATGAGAGTTGAATGAAAAGTTATGCTTCATGCTTAATTTCTGTGTCATACTGATGATGAGACTATGTTTTGTCAGCTGTCATGATGCTGTGAGGAAATTCCTCATTTTTGTTCATGTAGTAGGACAACAACTATTGGCAAATTTCAACTCTTAAAGTTTTCATTGCAGCTGTTAGCCTGTGAGGAACCCATCTTGCACAAACCTTCTGATATTGAAGAACAATCACTAATATTGTTCCTGTGAAATGGCAAACTTGATAGCAATTTCCTGTTAAGTACTCCACCAATTGCTTTTGGTTAGTTGATCATCTTTTCTCATGTGAAACTAATCAGTTGCATCTACTTCCTTCATGACCAAACTGAATTTCTATTGGAGGACTCCAGCATTCAAAAATTTAGACACAGGACATTACTGTAAGACATGCCAAACTTGTAACATCACGTGACATGTCACAACGTATCGTGACTTTTTCCCATTGCCAGCAATGGGGTGGGCACGGTTTTAGCATGATGCATCTGGCCCATGGGCTGACAGTTTGACACACCTGCTGTAAGAGCACTGGTAAATTGTTAGTGTAGGCTTCCATTCCAAAAGCACATCAGAGCTCCTAGCGCATCAGTAATCACCTCTATTGAGGACCTATTACACTGAAGGCATTCTATTCCATTCAACCCTCAAACTAATTATATCTAAAATCCTCACCAAGACTGCTTGTGTTAATTAACATAGTTTAATTGTTGTATTGGTTCACTTTTCTTGTTTGATGGGAGATTATTTCAAATGTTGCTTCTTTTTTGGTGCATCCCTTTAGAAAACCTTCAGAAATAAGAGTGTCATAAAAATAAATAATAGACTGACACATATAATAAGGTAACATACCTCTTTCTTCTGTTTTTTTCATCTTACAAGCATTTTACTACCTATCACTCTCAGGTAAAAGGAATTATCCAATTGGAGGATAAAAGAGTTGGAAGAGACCTTGGAGGCCTTCTAGTCCAGCCCCCTTCTCAAGCAGGAGACACTATACCATTTCAGACAAATGGTTGTCCAGTCTCTTCTTAAAAACCTGCAGTGTTGGAGCATTCACAACTTTTGGAGGCAAGTCATTCTATTGATTAACTGTTCAAAAATGTCAGGAAATTTCTCCATAGTTCTTGGTTGGTTCTCTCCCTGATTAGTTTCTATTCATTGCTACATTTTCAGTCCTCAGGTGCTTTGGAGAATAGGTTGACCCCAGTGGTCAGCCAGTTCGCAGCACTTTGGCAGAACCGGTAGTTAATTTTTTGTTGCCCAGGCCTAGAATGGACTTCCAGAAGTGGTATCCACACAGAGAACCAGTTGTTCACATATTTGAATCTCACCACTGGTTGACCCCTCTTCTCTGTGGCAGGCCCTCAAATATTGGATCACTGCTTCATTAGACTAGACATACACAATTCCTGCAACCATTGTTCATATACTTTAGTCATATGATTATCTTTAAAAGTTATTGCCAAGTTGTCTCAATCCAGACAGGATTTTCTTAAGCCATTTTAGAGCCAATCTGGCATGATCAGAGGAAAGAAGAAGCTGAAAAGGGCAATAGAGATATGTCCTTAATCTTATTAAGGAGGCTACTCCTACAGACACTTCACTGGAATCCAGAAATTTTAAACAATTAGAAACAATTTTCTTACATCTCTTTCCTGGCCACAGTTGTTGAAGTGGATGATAATTAGTTAACTCCAGGCAATATGAATGAAATCAGTTTGCTAGATTCATTTTGATCCCATTTCATACTTAGTTTTGACAAAGTGCCAGAGAGATGGAGAATATTGCTATTTGGCACAGCTTTTGATTTCACGAACATGGTATCTTTTTGGATAGATTGTCCAGTTGGTGTTGTTGTATTGCTATTTTTGGATCACTGATTTTGGAAAGCGATGCCGGGTTAGAAATGTTGTACTCAGTTGTGTTTATAAGTCTTGGACTAACTGTATATTCCTAAAACAATTTGGTATAAGGGAATACAATATGTAAGAGGAAGACAAAAAAATGTCTCCCTGTGAGGGTCTTGAAGGGACCAACATGAAATTAGTCAGAGGACGAAGACCTTGTGTATCTTGATGTGGCAAACTTCTCAATGGGTTAAAATATTTCTGCCTGAGGTTTGCATGACTATATATAATTGGGGACACAACTGATGGTTTTCTCTCAGTTTTTGGCAGTGACTGTCAGAGCCAGTGGAGGCTTCATTGAACAGGGCTCACTAGCAGGTTCTGTCAGCTTCTGTTTCTTTTGGCTGGATTCACTAGTTTCTTTCACAGTGTCCTTGTAGCACTTTTTTCCCCAAAAAAGATTTTATTGAGTTTTATAGGGTTGGGGATAAGATAGGATCGGGATGGGGATTAAGGTTTAGGATAGGGTTAGGATCAGGATTGGGATTAGGACAGGTTTGGGATCAACATTGGGGTTATCCCCCAATAACATTTTCAATCTTTAGCAACCAGACTATTGTCCAGGTACATATGTTCAGTTGACAATAATTGATATTGTAGTAAATAGCTATAGTAAATGTGATAAACAATAATCATAAACAGTATCAGTTGGTCAATACATATCAGTCTTCTTACTAATATATATTCAAAATAACATAGCACATTCATTTCTGACTAGTTCGTTTTCCTAACCATTGGTAAAAATTATCCCATGTTCTAAAGTAAACTGAATCTTCTTTCTCTTTAATCTCTAAAGTCAATCTATCTATTTCTGCACATTCTAAGATTTTTTTAATTAAAACCTCTTCAGTTGGTAAATTTTCATTTTTCCAGTATTGGGCAAATACTATTCTCGCTGCTGTCAGTACATCCAATATTAAATATTCATTCTCCTTCTCATAATTAGATCCTAATATTCCTAACAAAAACAGTTCTGGTTTAAATTCTATCTGTCTTTTGATCATATTTTCAAACCATGTATGTATCTTAACCCAAAACCTTTTTGCTTTAGGGCATATCCACCAGATATGATAGTAAGTACCTGGCCTTTGTTTGCATTTCCAGCAATTATTCGAAGTATTTTTAAACATTTTCGCTAATCTTACTGGTGTCATATGCCATCTATAAAACATTTTATACAGATTTTCTTTGTATGAGACTGCTTTAGTCAATCTAATATTTCTATCCCATAATTTTTGCCAGTCTTCCAAATCTATAGAATATCCAAAGTTTTTTGCCCATGTTATCATTGTTTCTTTTACTTGTTCTACTTCCATCTTCAAGTTTAGCAGAAATCTATAGAGTTTCTTAATCAAGTTTTCATCTGTTTTTAACAATATTTAATCAAATTCTGTCTGTTCTTTATAAAATCCCATTGTCTTTACTTCTTTTTCATATCTCGTTTGAATTTGCAAATATGGCGACCATGCTAAGTCAATACCTTGTCGTAAATCTTGTCTATCTTTCAATTTTCCTTCATTATCTAAGATATCTTTGTAAGTCACGACATTGTCATAGTTAATTAAATTTGAGTAAGCAAAAGCTTCCATTGTTGAAAGCCATTTAGGTAGTTTAATATAAATTTTCTCCTTTATTCTTTCCCATTCTAAAAGAAGTACATTCCTTATAAAGTGATTTTGAAAGTATCTATGTGTTTTATTTTTCCCGTAGGAAGGCATGCCAACTAGTTTGTAGGTCATGTGTCCTTGTAGCATTTGTATGGTTGTCCTTGAGTTCTCTTCCTAGACTTCAATATGCTATATAGAACAACTGGTGAGGCATAAAGCAGTCATCCATTCAAATGATATGTCCCATTCATCTCATAGGGGCTCTGATAATAGCAATTAGACTTATATACCGTTTCACAGTGCTTTACAGCCCTCTCTAAGCAGTTTACCCCCAACAATCTGGGTCCTCATTTTACCAACCTTGGAAGGACCAAAGACTGAGTCAACCTTGAACCAGTGAGAATCGAACTGCCGAACTACTGGCAGTCAGCAGAATTAGCCTGCAATATTGCATTCTAACAACTATGCCACCACAGCTCCACAGCATAATCAAAGCTAGTGGACTGTATGATTGAAGACCTCCAGGTTGGGTACATTGTCTTGTCAACAAATTCCAAGAACGGACAAGCAGCCCACATATCAAATCTCTCTAATTGTTTGATGTGCCTTCAGTACAGACTCCAGGACTCACATCCACTCTTTTCTGCAGGGAAAATATGTTATCCCTAAACCAAGGATCTCCAAACTTGGCAACTTTAAGACTTGTGGACTTCAACTCCTAGAATTCCCCACCCCATCATGGCTAGCTGAGGAACTCTTGAGAGTTGAAGTCCACAAGTCTTAAAATTGCCATGTTTGGAGACCCCTGGCCTAATTGATCAAATATGTAACCTGGGGCTCCATTACTGTCATAAAGTTTTTAGACAATCTCAATGACTCTAAATGTAGTTGATGCACCAACTATGCTTCACATGGACCAGGTATCCTTGCCACAATTTTTCATGGTCTACTACTCTTAATTTGGATTATTGCAGCCTTTGAAAGCAGTCTAGGAACTTCTGTTGCCCAAAACGCTGTGACTAGACTGTCAGCTGAGATGGACTGAAATGGATGGTTTTCCATCTACCCTGGATGAATTTAAAGTGCTTTGATTAAAGGGCTATGAGAGATTCTTTTCAGTGGAGGCAATCTGTCTGATGCTCTCTTAATCCAGGGAGAGTCACTTCTCAATCACATTAAAGTCTTTTCAATTCTTTGAAAAAATCCTCAAAGATAGATGATGGATCTATAAT
>NW_015386716.1:527113-555387 GCF_001527695.2 Protobothrops mucrosquamatus
TTTTCAATGACTATTATATCAGGCAGGTTATGAACAAGGTGCCTGTTTCAATTTTAAAGTCCCATAAGACTTTAACCTGCTCATTTTCCAAAACCAGTCGCAGGACTGATGTTCCGAGAAGTTTCTGCTACTTTTAAATTCAAACCTCTGGCAAAGTTTCCAATGAGTAATTTTGGCAATTCAACCATGACACTGCTTATAATCAGTTTGTGAAATTTTACTGCATCCACTGATCAAATGACCAATTGTTTCATTCTTTGTTCTACAAAGTTGACATTTGTTATTTGTTACATGCTGAATTTCGCTTTCAAGGAATTAGTTGGCAAAATTTGTTCTTGAGCCAATAAAACAAACTCTTCAGTTTCTTTCTTTAACACTCCTGATCAGCACCATATAGGATTTTTATTGACTTTCCCTTCTGTATCCTTCAAGTACTGTTTATACATCAGCTTGCTCTTCTAAATTACAAATCAGTTTTCAGTTGTTTCTTTCAATACCCAGACTTCACCTTTGTTGTTTTCAAGAGTTGTCCTGGATTGACTCCTCCAGCAAGAGTAGTTAGCTTTTCTTGATGTAGTTGATCAAGCCATCTTTTCCCCCTTCCAGTTAGTTTCATCTATAGGAGTGAAATTGCATATTCTCACCATGTTGAATGAGTTTTTTTTGGAACAGATATAGTCTAGTTAAATTAGCTAGGACCTGTCCTGTATGGTTGCCCCTATTCAACATAGCCCTTAGCATCACTAGACTATCTAGGCCCTTCCATCACAATAACATGCTATTCCTTTGGAGGGGTGACTATTATTACTACTACTGATTGTACTGATTTCATTGTAGGTCTTTTCCCCATTATTGTTCTCTTTTATATTTTATTATGCTTGTTAATCTGTATACAGCAACTGGATTTTATTATTATTATTATTATTATTATTATTATTATTATTATTGTTGTTGTTGTTGTTGTTGTTGTTGTTGTTGTTGTTGCCAAAATCAAGCCTGCCTTACTGCACTTCATTGGAATGACAAGTTATTGCAAGATATCACTTATGGAGGATCCTTAGAAATCTCTGGAGATTTCTGTCTCCAAACTGGGGTCAAGCTTTCACAGGGACACAGAAGATGGGGAAAGCATACCAGAAAGTACTTTCTACCCAATGAAAAAAGCAAGGAGAAAGAAAATAATTCATTTTTCGGCCAATTACATAGGACTAGACCAGGGGTCTTCATACTTGGCCCTTTTATGATTTGTGGACTTCAACTCCCAGAATTCCTCAGCCAGCATGCCTGGCTGAGGAATTCTGGGAGTTGAAGTCCACAAGTCATATAAGGGCCAAGTTTGAAGACCCCTGAGCTAGACTATTTGGCTGCCTGCAATGAATGACCATCAGACTACAGAGTGCAATTGAGCAAAGGATTAGAGCTGAGATTTGGTGAGACTTTCTTCATTAATAGTTGATTTCTACAATGGCAAATCCGTTAGGATAGTCCTGAAAATTCACAAGATTAGTTGCACATTATTTGGATGGCACTGAGACCTTCACCTTCATGGGATGCCTTATTACATGAGTGAATGATCAGGATCTTAGCTGTTGTTTATACAGAATCCTCTAGGCTGCCTTATCTTGTCACTTTGGGCATGTCTTCAGTGGGATCACTACTCCTGAAGTTCTGCTAAACATAGATATAAATATAAGCACATCTCAAAATTAGGTGACTAATTTTCAATTCATAGAAAATGTCCATTTCTTGAATGGATAAGTTCCCTAGACAACATGTAACCATCCAGAGCGTTTGATAAATAAGGATATATTTGTATTTTAATATCAGACATGACGTTAGGAAATTAATTTTTATTCACATGAAATTTAGCTTAAAAAACCATTAAATTAAGTGCAGCTCACATTCCATCGCAACTGGAAGAAACTTTTTGGAAAACAAACAAAAAACACTGAAGTTACTATAGATTATGTTCTTCAGAGTAATTTGCAGTCAATATCATAATCCTAAATTATTTAGTAAATAAACAAAGATAGATCAAAACATTTGATCAGACCAGAAGCTCAGCAGTGAATAAAATTGATTGCATGCACTTTGAGCATGAATAAAAACTTTATGATTTATTGACATGCTGAAGATTAATCTGAGGCCACATAGAGCACTAAAGCAGAGTGGTAAGTTTGATTTGTAGGAATTTTGAGAAAATTTTAACAATAAAGAAAAAAAAGATATTGCATTATGATATGATAGAGCTTTCTTTCACAACTTACAGAGACTTTGAAAAAACTAACTGCAATGGAAATAATTGGAATTGTTTTGTAATTAATTCTGTAACGCTATTGCCTAATAGCTTTATATGGAAAATGGGATATTAACATCTAATACAGAACACTGAAAAATCAATATCTGGATTCGCCATGTTTTACTGTCAAACTAATAATCAAAATGAGATGTTAATTAATGTATGCAGCTACAAATTGGCCATTCATCACTGATTTCTTTCTGTTCAGAGTACCAGATGCTTTTCTTACTCTTTCTAATTTTATAAACTTGAAAGTAAATTTTCTTAATTTGTGTAATCTTAATGAATGGAAATATGAAATACATCAAGGATGGACCTGAATTCCAATTGCGTCCTTGGCATTTCTAGATATAAATCATCTTGTATCTACTTGACTATTCACCAAAGTTATGACATTTGAATTTCATATTTGATTATCTTCAATTTTTCTGTTTCAGTTTTTGTATACTAATTTATATTTGACAATTGATTAACAAGATAAGTAAATGAAGGATAAATCCAAGCATTATGGTTAAATGGATCATCATGTTCAGAAATAACTTGCCATTGTATATCTTGTGAATGAGCATTATTCAGTAGTCAATACTGTCTTCGTGGCCTATGGGCCTCCTTTAGGCTTTTAGCTAACCAGAATGGGAAATAGATTGCCAGGTTATGATTGATAAGTTGCTATTATTGATCCTGAACTATAATTAGCACTACACTATTATACAAATTACCTTTGTTCGGGCATGACAGCATTCTCAACATGATCACCCCACCCCCCGCAAAGTGCTTAAAATTAATGGATTCTTGTGGTACATTTAATACATTTACATTTGCCATCATGTGCTCTGCATCTTAGAAAGGTGACATTGATGGAAACATCATGCACAGACTGAAGTGTAGCCCTGAGCTTGACAATTTTTGGGCCATCAACAGCTGTACTTCACCTTATAGGTAGAGGTGATAGAAGTGAATTGAATAGGGCATCTTCACAAGATTGTGGCATAATCTTTGGGGAAAAGTTGTGTTTGTTTTTTTTAAGTCATATGCCTATTGGATCTTACACCACTATTTAAATGTGTTTTTTCTTTGTGTGTCCTTCATAAATTATTCATCACCCTCTTAAAACCATCTGACGTTGTGCCATCATACTGTCTTCTGGTAATGAACTCCAAGGGTTAATTAAGCACAATGTGAAGAGGATTAAGTACACAGGCATGGTTCAAAGGGACACCAAGGACCACAAAGGGACCACAAATTCCTTATGGTTCTTTTGAGACTGCTGATTGGCCACCCTTGGTCTGGTAGCAATTAACTGTGCTACTATACCATATAGCTAAGTCTTAGCAGCTGTATTAAGTTGGCTTCCTCATTACTAGCCTTGGATAAAACTATATTGCATTATCTCATTGTTATTACTGCTAATCCTTAATTTTAAAGGATTCTTCTACTTTATTTTAGTATATACTGTGTATTTTATATATAATTTTACGATTCACTGCAAATCATCTTGAACACAGATTGGAGGGGGCAATTAAAAACACTTTGAATAATACATGCATATTTGTGAGGGAGATTCTGCAAATCAAAGTACCTATATCACACAAAAAAAACCTTGAAAAGCGTAAAAGCGTGTAACTAAAAAAATATGGCCAATAAAAACAATTCAGTGTTTAGGGGTAGAGGAGAGTTAGTAAATTTTATGTTATAAAACATTAGCCACACATGCTAGCTGTTAATTGCATACTTTGTTTCTGGATTAAATATGACTTGTTTTTTCTGCTTAATGGTTAGTCATATATTATGAAAAATCATAACCCTGAGCCAAGCTGCTGGGTAAATTTGGGGAGAACAATGTGTATATCACCTTCAGATCGTATTATAAAAACCACAGAAGTATATCAACCTAACTGATTCATTAAACAAGCCCTAGACAGAGTAGACTCCATTTATTAGGTCAGGGGTCCCCAACCCCCGGTCCATGGACCGGTACTGGGCCGTGGCATGCCAGCAACCAGTCCGCAGAAACAAGCAAAGGCCCATCTGCGGGATGCAAGCAGCACACAAAACCATGCTCTTTCCAGTCTGTGAAAAAAACCTCTCTTTGTGTAACCGGTTCCTGGTGCCCAAAAGATTGGGGACCTTTGTATTAAGTAATGGAAACAGATCAGGTGCAGGGTCTCAACTCACAGTCTTTCCAGGGACTATGTGAACAAAACCTACAGACCATGTGCTTAAATGTATACTTGCTCTGTATATAGACACATGTTATATATTCAAGAAACTTCACCATTCCCTTACCTGTCAAACTGGCAACCTCACCCATACTGACAGGGCAAGCTACTAGTATAGAAAATGAGAGCAAATCCCACTCCCTATGAGCCGTTGTTACCTAGTTGGGTAATGAAACATCTGCAAGGAAATCACCAAGCTCAGAGAGCACCAAGGCCCCACAAATATTCTCTTCTGTTGGAGCCTATATAGAATGTCTATAGAGGTATTCCCCAAAATTGGAAGAGCCTCCTTTCCCAGGATTCTAACATTTCAAGGAGAGCCTCATGTTACCTCTTACAAATAGTTATCTTCCATGGATGATCTACATAAATGGCAAAGGAGTGTATTTTGCATTGATTCTCATTTCTTGTCCTTTGATATGTAATTCCCACCCTTGAGCCTAGGGTGTTTATATGAGAACAGCTACACAGGGATAGAGGCATTTCTGGGAAGCAGAAAGTTAGTTATTATGATAAACACAGAGTCTGTAATATAGTTAGTCATGGAAATATTAAAATCTCCTCTTCCTCCTCCCTCCCTCCCCCCACTAGGACACAGAGACAACTCTTTTCCTGGTTCAATATTTTGCTCTTTCTTTAGTGATCTCACTACACATAGAATGGTGGCTTTGGCTGGGAAAAATAAAATATGTTCTGCAAATATATGAAACATTTTATTTTCATAACCCATTTCATCATAAATAACATAAAGTACAACACTGTGTTGCATAGTACATGTATATTGTTGTTGTTCAGTTGCTAAGTCGTGCCTGACTCTTCATGTCCCCATGGTCCATAGTATACCAGCCACCACCACCCCATCCTCCACTGTCTTTTGAAGTTTGCCCAAATTTATGTTCATTGTGTTGATGANTTATTTTCATAACCCATTTCATCATAAATAACATAAAGTACAACACTGTGTTGCATAGTACATGTATATTGTTGTTGTTCAGTTGCTAAGTCGTGCCTGACTCTTCATGTCCCCATGGTCCATAGTATACCAGCCACCACCACCCCATCCTCCACTGTCTTTTGAAGTTTGCCCAAATTTATGTTCATTGTGTTGATGACACTATCTAACAATCTCATCCTCTGCTGTCCCTTTCCTCTTTTGCCTTAAGTCTTTCCCAACATTGGGGTCTTTTCCAAGAAGTCCTCTCTTCTCATTAGGAGGCCAAATATTTGAGTTTCAGCTTCAGTATCTGTCCTTCCAGTTCATCTATAATCAATATTGATTAAATATTTAGTGGGAAAACTGCGCATTGCTCAGATCACAAGGTGTTCGAAGGGACATATAAAAGGATATGTAGGAACTATGCTTCTTGCACCATGTGAGACAGAAAGCTGAATTAGAGGAAAGTTTGAAAAGATCCAGTAAGGGTCTTCCTATGATCTTATGAAATATGAAAAATTCTGTTGATAAGACATTTCATGAACTGTTAGTAATCACACAGAATATGTCTTTTTGAATTTGGACATTATCATCATTTTAAAAATAAAATGGAATTGCCTTGGATATTAATATGATACTCTCCAGAGCCTTAATGAAGAATTAAGTATCTTCCATTGCGAAGAAGATAGGAACCTCAGATCATTTTTGATTCAGGTAATCAAAAAGAAGTAATCATTCATGTTAGCCCTTTCCCCAAATTCTGCCTCTATTAGGGTCACTCAGATAATGGCATATCTGCAACTTCTCATCATCAGAATATACAGTGCAAAGGGAAGCCTTTGTATTGCGAGCTAAATTCCTCACACACAAAAGTGCTGCATTAGTTTCGACTACTTTGGTGGATATTTTTATGGGGGGGAAATGATATTTGTGCATGTTGTCTTCAGCTCAAACCATAGGTCTCTCTTTCCTTATCTCTCCATCCTTGAACGTACACAGAAGTGTGCCAGTGCAAGTGATCTACAATTGGAGTTTGTGTTCGGTAGAATTTAATGCCACTGTGGAAAAAAACCGAATGATTTTCTGAATCCTCTCTAATTTTCAGGCATCTCATGTGCAAGAAACAGATACAGTTTTATTTTTAATGACTTCTGACTGTGTACCATATAAGAGCTTGATGGAGGCACCTTCACATCACATCTTCCCAAGGAGCAATACTGATTTGCCTCAAGCTGTAACACTGAAGTGATTTTAAAAGGGATGCTGTTTCAGCTACCTTCATTCCAGAACCTTGGATTACATCCCTTTATTTTTATTTTTTTATTTTAACATGACCAGGAGTTAGAGGTTGCATCTGTTAATTTCTACCTGTTTCCATCAAACACTTCCCCTCTCTATCAGTTCCCGGGGGCTGTGCCTGACATGATCATAGAGAAACCTCTCTTTTTTTCCCCTGCGCACAGTGGCTTTGGATGATGCAGAAGAAAATAAAAGAGGAACTAGAAAATAATATTTATTTGAATTAGCTCTTGTCTTTACTTTGAGCAGCTTAAGATGCCAAACCTAATGCTCTCTCAACCTATTTTTTGTTCGATAACCCTGCGAGGTGGAATAGGTTAAAATACTAGTAAAGAGGGAAAGGTTAGAGAACATACAGATCGAAGATAACATCTTTGTTTTGTGAAACTCTGATAAATACAGAACAATCTTGTCTGAGTCTCTCAGCATCCCCAGGTCAGGATTACCAAAACTGATAATGATATTGTCCTTTTCTGCTTTACATTTTCTTCAAGACTCACTCTCTTTGTCTCAATCACTTAAACTATGGTCAACTTCTGTCCATGTTCCTCAGCTTCCCCAAGTTTTTTTCCCCATAGTTTCCCAACCTTTTTGAAAATTAAGAGTGTTCAAGTCTTTCCTTGGCCGTTATATTTGATATTTTGTAGAAATGAGTAGCTTTCTGTGGTTTTCTGGAATACTTTGATGTCCTGAAACAAAGACAAGAGAATAAAGATCTTTGGAGCATTTTTGCAGTATTATTTGATGGGTACAACAATTACAATACATTATTTTTCTCCCCATCCTTTGATGGTTTTTAACTTAAACTTAGCATGAAGTGCGAGCAGCTACAGAGAGGATAAAGGGAGAAAACGATGACAAATGTGATGATGCCATTCTTCAAGTGCTGTGACTTATGTGCATGTATCAGATGATAATTAGAAGTACATGATTACAGCATTTCTGTAATTGTATCACCACACATATATGTTTTGAAATTGCTGAGGTTTGCTGCATAGAACATTGATCAATAATGCTTGATTATTATGTAGACCCTGATGTGTGTGATGACCCAGGGCACAGCACAGAGGCAATGCAGTCATCTGGCAATTCAAACAGTCCTTTAATTGCTCCAAATGTTCCCCAAATGCTCCCACGTTTCTGGCAAGCCTCCAAACAAAAGAAAACACCCCCCCTTTCAGCTGATTCTGGCTGCAAGTAGTTTCACATACAGTCTGATTAGAAGAGGAATGTACTCAAGGCCACAGAGATAACAAGGAATAACACATAAATGATAAACCTAAGAGTCTGTGTGAATACAAGCTTGCCTGAGCAGTTTCAAAAGAGAATCCAAAATATAGTTCAAGGTCTTTAAACATTCAAGCAACATTGTCAATCAGTCCAATAGTCAGAGTTTCCAGGTTTCCAAGCAGAAGTCACAGAACAAGAGATCAGCAACAACACACAAAACTCCAAGGAATCAGCCTTTGTTCCCGACAAATGCCCCTCTCCACAGCATCTCCTTAAATCTCAGTTTCCAGGTGTGCCTTGTGGAGAGGGGTGGGACACTCTCCTCCCGAGTAGTTGAGCCTGCCTGCATTGTTCCCTCCTTCTCTCCACTCTCTGTGCTCGAGAATCAGGTGGGGGTGGCCCTTGCCCATCCTGAACTCTGTCTCTCCTGTTCCTCCTCTCCCACTCCTGAATGACCCTGCCCTGCCTCTGCTTGCTCTTCCCCACATTCCTCTGAAGCCACAGACACCTCTCCCTCGACCTCCATAGGGTCCCATTCCAGCTCATTTTCCTCCGCAGATTCAGGCTCCAATGGAAGCATGACAATGTGGGAAAGATGGAAGGCCAAAGGAGAAGGGGAGGGCAGAGTATGAGATGGTTAGATAGTGTCATCAACACATTGGACATGAGTTTGGGCAGATTCTGGAAGACAGTGGAGGACGGGGCGGCGGCTGGCATGCTAGGGTCCATGGGATCATGAAGAGTTGGGCATGACTTAGCGACTGAAGAATAACAATCATACAGTGATTTAGGATGATCTATAGACCAGAGGTTATATGGGTAGGGGACAAGACAAGAGGTACTTGTATAATTGGATACTGAACTGAAGCCTGATTTTACAATACAAGAAAAAAATGGAATGAAGAATACAATTACATTACTATGCAAATTAAAAGATGAGTGGAAAAAAACTTTTGGAAAAATGAAGGAAAACGGAAGGACCAGTCTGGGAGTAGAAGAGACAGTCCCAGTAGGTGAAGATGGATGTCTTGCTTATTAGAGATTTTTAACATTACATCAAGGTCAGAATGGAGAACGGGAGAATGTAATAGTCTGGAAAGTAGAGATAATTGATCGCACATAATTAGGCAGTTTAAGTACTTCGAAAAAGAATGCATTCAAAACAGAAACCAATCAAGAAGTTAATTTTCAAACAGAGGAAAAAACAAGCGATGGCATATATTGAATTATTGTTTCAGAGAATTTGAAAATAAGGAACCCTAGCCTGCATATGTTAAGCTGGAAACATGAACACTCTTGAAATTTAACTGAAATGCAACTATACGCCAGCCTCTACTCTTCTGTGGGGAAACATTAGCAGTAGGACCGTACAAAGCTTTCAAGCAGCATTTTAGCCTGGCAAATGTTCCATCTAATCACCCGATCAAAGCAAATTAATGAATCAAAGTAAGGACTTGCTTTGAAGCAGTGAATCCAATCAAGTGGTAGCTTATCAATGGTTTCCTCTGCTTGAGGGTTGTTACTGACAACATATAACATTGCAAGTTTAATTCCACATATGGAGAATGCTGGGAGGTGGGTTGAGTGATGGGATCAGCTTTCCGACACTAACCTATGTAGCCAACTAATCAGCTTAATACTTTATTAAACTGTCAGTCTATTGGAGCTCTTTTCGGCTTTCAGCTCCTTTCAGCTTTCAATTTCTTTAACACAACCAGCCACCAGCTTTAACTTGGTTTTCTCCTTTGTTAGTAGAAAGTTGAAATCCTGGTTGTTCTAACTCAGCTTTAAGTTTTCTAGATGTGGGGTCCAGTCTCTTTGTGTATTCTCCATGTACATTTTGTCAGGACTGATGGGCCGTCGGCTAAAAGGAAGCAAGGCTATGGCATGTACTTGAAAGAAAACTGGGATGCCTGTAATTGTGAAGTCTGTCTGGCAAGAACAAAGAATATTTATTTACAGAGAATATGCACATGCAACTCTTGTAACAATTCTAGGTGGTTAGAGGACTGATTACAGTAACAAAAGTTAGACATCCTGCATACCTCAGCTAGAAGTTAGGAATAGGGATGGCCTGGAGCAAATAGAATGTGTATTAAATAACTCCTGGAGCAGTCATTAGCCAAGACTTAGGAATAGGGACAGCTAGAGACTGATAGGACAATTGTTAGATCATTACTAAAATGTTTATTAGATTTATTAGATCCCACCTTGTCCTGCCTTCTACTTTATTGAAATTGTACTGTATAAAGCTTTCTTAATCCATTGTTCTGGGTCCTGGCATTATGCTGGCTGGGACCCCTTTTGCTGAAGCACTTCAATAAAAGGAAACAAAACCTGCACCTCATGTCTGGTGTTCTTTATCAGCTTCGGAACCAGGCTCAGATCCGAACTGGGGACAACAGAACAATTAATTTGTGTATTTTCTGCAAAGTGAAGATCTTTTACCATCTGTTTTATTACAATCACCACCTTCTCCCCCTATCATGGGAAAGAATTTGGGCTTCAAGCCCATGATTTGAGTGAATCTGGTGAAGCTGTTCAATGAGGATAATTCGAAATTCGATCTGGTTCTCTTCATTTGTATAAAACTGGAGGCTGTGAACACCATCTTTTCCCAACCTAGTGCTTTTCAGTTCATTGCACTTAACGTTCTATCGACTCCTGCTAGTATGACCGTTTGCTAAGTATTTGTTTCATTTATTCATTTTTATTTATTTGTTTGTTCAATTTCTATAGCTGCCCATGTCAATCAAAGACTCTACGTGATTTATAATTCCAAAATTATAAAACAATAAAAACAATAAAGAATTAAAAACAATTTTAAAAACATCCAAGATCAATATACTATGGTAGCCATGATACCTGGCTAGTAAGCAATAAAATCAGGCAATGGATTTCTTAGCATATTCAGTGCTTCAGGCTTCTGAATACAACCACATGTTTAAAGCTTTATCAAACGCCAACAGGGTTGGGACCATTCTAATCTCCAAAGGGCAGGGGCCACTGCAGAAAAGGTCCATCTTTTTAGCTCCTACCCCCAGCTTACTCTCTGGCTGATGTGGTCTGCAATGTGTCCAGTCTGCTAGATCAGGCATGATTTCACGCTTATCCACTAATACTTACTTGGAAGTAAGTCCTTTGAATCTCCATGGAGATTAACCTCTCAGTAGACTCATACGTGATTGTGTTTTAAGCCATCAAAACAGTAATTGTTTTCATGTGTATATTTCAAACCTGATATCAGCTTCCTTGCCTGAACCTATCCACAATGGTATTGCACATTTCAAGCTTTTAAACAGTGCCTATTTCAGTTGATTGTATCATATAGTGTGTCCCTTTTGCAAATGCATTCCTTTCTCCTTTCTATTTCAGTTTCCAATGCCTTTATTTCGGGGTCTTTTTTTTTGCACCTGATAAATTAGATTCTTATGGAAGCTTGTACAGCAATAAATGTGTCAGTCCTTAAGGTGCTGCTGGATGCTGCCTTTTCAATCCATCTATTAATCATTTTCTCTCTCCTGCTTTCAAACAGAACGCAACCAATCTAGTGGCCTTTTGGTTTGGGGCAAATTTTAGGACAATACTCTGTTTTGCAAATAATCTCTTTTGACTCTTAGCTAGATAGAATAAGTAATGAGAGAGACGGGAAAATCCTGTTCAGAGTGGTAAAATATAGTGATTTAATTTGTAGGTCTCCATCAGAAGTACAGTTCTTAATTCCCTTCCTAGTGGATCAATTAATGTTTATGATTGCATTTGTCAAAGCCCACATTCTTGCTGGATTGTTCCTTAGATTGTCAGAATCAACGTTTAATGCTGTTTTTAGTTTTAAACATTTCTTTTGCTAATAGGGATCCTTAGTCAGAGAGTCCCCCCACAAGGAACTTTGTTTAACGTGTGGTTGTTAAAAATAATCCTTCCATGAATGATTCAACAGTCTTGAAGGTACATAAACTATAAGTGTCAGAAAAACCAATTCAGTCCATTTGACAGAATTGCAAGGATAAATTCAAAGGACTCATACCCTACACACACAGGAAGTTTTTATTAAAAGGGATTCATGTTTTTATACATACGAGGGACACTGCCATGGTCCAGCTCTAATTTAGAAGCAAATGACCATGATTTCACTGTAAGCCTTTTCCATGATTTATAGACTAATAAAATGGTTGCTGCTTTAGGGATGCTTTCAAAAGAGAGAAATGAGGGACATTAGTAGAAAGAATAAGCAGCTTTGCAACTCACGGTTGTTTTGTTTGTTTCGAAATGAGTTGCCCATTTAAGGGATATGCCTGAATGTTGCCTCTCTATACTATCTATACATCATAGATGGTCCAACTTTGTTCTTGAGGGCACAGCATTTTATGAGGCGGAGACACATTGTACTAGGCACTTGACTGCCTTCCTTCAATCGATCTGATGTTTCACGCCTTCCAAAAGCATTATTAAGGAGCCATCTCCTAAAATACTACATTAAACTCTCTCCTCTCACAACTGATTTAATGAATCTGAAAAGAGCTTCAGTAGGGTCTTGGGTGGGTACAACTCTTTAGAGGTTTTTGGGGAAATTTGTTTTGCAGTGTTCTGAATTTTCAGGCAATTATAAGGAGCAAAACACAGAGTCGCTATATGATGGGTAGTCTCTAAATATAATATTTATTTATTTATTTATTTATTTATTTATTTATTTATTTATTTATTTATTTATTTATTTATTTATTTATTTGATATTTTTATAAATAACTTAAGGCAGTGAACATATCTAAAACACCTTCCTCCTCCTCCTATTTTTCCCAGAACAACAACCCAGCTTTGATGCCTAAAACGGTATTGGAACTCACAGTGTCCTGCTTCCTAGCCTGGTGCCTTAATCGCTAGACCAGGGGTTTTCAAACTTGGCCCTTTTATGACTTGTGGACTTCAACTCCCACAACTTCCTCAGCCAGGCATGAGGAAGACCCCTGCGCTAGACCAAACTGGCTGTATATAATACATACATGCATATTTATATACTGGTGTACTAAGTTTTCAGAATTTTAAGGTGTCCATTATCTTAACTTTATCATTCTCATGGCAAAATTCAGCCTCAGTGTTTCATAGTTTTCCAGAAGTGGAAGGAGGGCATTAGCTCTCTGAAAGTCTTTAACATCTCAACACCAAAAGTGCAGAAAATAATAATAATAATAATAATAATAATAATAATAATAATAATAATAATAATAATAATGATGATGATGATGATGATGATGATGATGATGATGATGATGATGATGATGATGATGATGATGATGATGATGTTTGGCTTCAAAGCTCGAAATGGGGTGCTTGCAAGTGATAGATTATCCTTGATAAACTAAGTAATTACTTAATATTCTCTTGCCATAGGAATAAATAGTAATAGAAAACAAGACAAAGACTAGTGAATATATTAAAAACAATTTAATAGAAGATCAATAATATTACCAGGAACAGCAAAATGGAGACAGGTAGGAACATTTTTTTTTTAAAAAAAAAGGGATTTCTAGTGAAAGAAGGGGGGAGGAAGCAATTATATAATAATTCTCTTAAAACTTACTCAACTTAGAAAAGATCTATTTAATTGTTAATCCAAAAGTATTATGAATTTGGAAACAAAGGAACAAAAGGATTTCAACTAGACTCTGAAGGTCTGGGATGTACCTCCCAGAGCCTCAAAAGTCATTACCAAATTATAATTTTTAATGTGACAGAAAGGGAAAATTATTAAATGCATGAAAGGTGAGTAATTTCAGTTAACATAAAATGTGCATAAAATGAAATCAAATTTATTGCTCCCACCTATTCTTTTTTGGGGTCTCTCAGCGTAAACTCTGCAGAAAGTGGGTCCAATTTTCAGCAATCTCAGATTAGATTGACACTCAATGGATGCTAATGTACATTGAGATCATGTGGTTTTAGTTCTGCTGATTTCATGGATTCATGCACTTTCTTGGCAATAATATGAAAATGCTCTGCCCTCACTTTTTTCTGAGATGTTTTTCACCTTCCCAATGTAGACTATAACTATGCTATTTCCTGATGGTCTCCTCTCCAAATACAATACTAACAAGGACAATCTAAGTAAATCACCCAGCAGGTCAACCTGACTTAATTTTTTTTTCAAAATAAGCCAAGGTCAGGTTGGTGCTGCATTCATCTTTTTTGTTTTTCTTTAAATAATCCTAAATATGTTTCTCTTCAATCTTAAACAAGTTTGCATTTGTGTTTCTCTCTGTGTTTGTGTGGTGTGATTATATATAATAATACAATATATTGAAAACCTTATTCTAGGTTATGTAGTTTAGGAAATTACTAGAAGTGCACTGTGAAAATTGAAGAATAATGATTTTGAGCTGATAGTAGAGTGAAATAAGCAAGAGCATCTTTGTCTATTGCCAGGTTGTACTATCACCATCTCTACTCTTATCTGGTTACTTAAAATGTATGGAAGGGACAGCACTCAGTAGCATTGAAAATCACAATGCCTGGTGGGCTTTATGATTTTAGAAACAAGATAAAAGCTTTATGACTCAAAGAAAGCAATCAAATGGTTTTCTGTAGCCAGAAGCATTATATTTACTTAAAGGATTGTGACTATGAAAGCAAATATCTCTTACAGGAAAGCAGGACAAAAGCTGTCAGAGAATTGGGTAGTAAATAGCTTTAAAAATGTTTTCTCTGCTTCATTTCAAAAGTTGAAGGCTAAGAATGTTTGACCTTTTACAAATGGAAGGCTTCCTTGCGGGTCACTCAGCTGTGCCAAACTATGTCGGTGACAAGGAACTAGATGCAACAGTCCCCGAAGGAAAATGGCTGACAGCATTGGGAATTCTGCCAGTTTCCATCACTCAAAGATTTTGTCTCTGTATTGATACTGATCCTGAAGTGATATTATCGTATTGTGAGTTTTGTAAGTGTCTTCCTCAGGAAGCTACCTGCCGTAATTTAAAATCCAAACTAGGAAGCAATTATTCTCAGTATGTAAAAAAAAAAAAAAGAATTTGCAGGTGAAAATTTAAAAGAGCCAGATTTGTAACTTTTAGAAATAAGTCAAAACGTTGGGTTTTAAGTTCATTATGTAATGCTCATTAAATATTTTACTTGTGAAATTATTTTATCTAATGCCAAGTTTAGATTACATTTGTATTTTGCTACTGGGCTTTTTTCTCATTAATAACATGGGATGGGATGGGATGGGATGGGATGGGATGGAATTCAACCTTGCCCACAGAGTGATTTTTATTGATTTTATGCACAAAAATATCTAAAGCTTCCTATTTGCACACAAATATTGTTCATGTCTTTATTAAAATAGTGCAGTTGTACAGGACTTCCAACGCTGGAAAAAAAAAATCAAGAAGGTGAGTTAAATTAGGCCCAAGCTCGCTTTATAAGTATTTTCTGCAGTTGAAAAAAATGCTATTTAAAAAAGAGAGAAATAATAAAATGTTAATAGCTGTGTTTCACATTCTATTTGAACACATTTTTTCAATTTTTTCCAGGCTACGGAAAACCCATAGCTCTGTTCTCTGTCTCTGCTGCCACCATCAAAACTAGCATTAGTTTCTTGAAGCAACCATTTTATACTACTATTATACTATCTAGAGTCTTCTATGGTTGTCATTAAGCTTTTGAATAAAAAGAAAAATTCTCATCTTGTACAAGTTATGCACACATCTGCCTTGTCATTGCATCAAAAATAGAGAGGAGTATATATTTCTAATTATCAGTTTGAGATCTACTTAGAAATAACATTACTGAATTCCAAGGATATATACTAAGAGAACTGCAGCCCATTAACCTAAAAGATGATTAGGACTGGGATTGCTGTTGCTAAGCAAGGCAATCATAAAGTGCAATGTCATCTAACTACATTGCAATCCTGGCAGTCCCGGTTGCCGTCATAATCCTAGATGCACAGGTTGTTAAGCAGGAAGGGTCGGGAGCCCTAGCTTGCTAATTCCATGCAAATTCTTTTATTCAAAAGTAAAGTTGTAATGCTGCTAGAAGGGAATATTTGTAGCTTAAGGTTGAACTTGGGGTCCTTGGTGCTCTCTGAGCTTGGTTGTTTTCTTGCAGATATTTTGTGAACTGATGATGTTACCTAGTTTGGTAATGAAACGTCTGCAAGTAAATCACCAAATTCAAAGAGCATCAAGGACCCCAAAGCTGTAATGCTAAATCAGTTGCTGTATGAGATAAATCTACTGTCTATTATGATGCAGCCATAAATCTCATAAACTAATCAAAATAAACAGAGATATATAAAATAAGAACCAAAAAGTCTGAAAATGTAAAGAACAGATGAAAAATCTGAGTCTTTAATACTTATTGCAGAATCATAGAGTGGGCTACTCAAAGCCAGCCCTTACTCAGCACTGATGACTGAATGAAACAGAGAAGTAAAACATGTTTTATTGCCAAGTACAAGTATTTATTTATTTATTTAGAAAAAATTATATTGCTGCCTACTCGCACATGGTGACTCAAGGCTGCTTATAGGACATAAAAGCATAATATAAAAGAAATAAAAAATAAAAAATAAAAATAATAAAATAATAATCCCTCACCCACCACAGCAACAACACACATCCATGCCAGCCATTTAATGGGCTCCATCCTGCTGGCAGAACCACATCTTCAGGGTCTTCCAAAAAAGGTTTGGGAGTAGGGGCCAGTCTAATTTCCAGAGGGATGATATTCCAGAGGGAGGGAGAAGACCCTTCTTCTCGGTCTCCCTTCTCCCTTCTCCATGGAGAAGACCCTTCTTCTCGGTCTCACCAGATATATCTCCTCAGGGGACGGAACCCGCAACATTCCTTGCCTCCCTGCTCTAGTGGGTTGGGTAGATGTGACTGGCAAGAGACGGTCCCTCAGATGACCTGGTCCCAAGCCATGAAGGGCTTTAAAGGTGACAACCAGCACCTTGAATTGCACCCGGAAGCAAAGGTGACACATGTGTGCATGTAAGTCCCCAACTTACAATCATTCATTTAGTAACTATTCTAAGTTACATCAGCACTGAAAAAAGTGACTTAATTGGCATGTATTTATGATGGTTGCATTGTCCCGGGGTTATGTGATCATGTTTTGTGACTTTCAAATTCATTGGGGAAGGCAGAGTTGCTTAACAACTCTGTTACCAACTTAACCATTGCAGTGATTCACTTAACAACTGTGGCAAGAAAGGTCGTGAAATGGGGCAAAGTTCACTTAACAACTGTCTTGCTTAGCAATGGAAAATTTGGGGCTCAATTGTGGTCATAAATCAAAGTCTGCCTGTAGTAGGTAAAAAAGGACACACAAATGAGAGATGGACGCAGCTCTTAAAGTTACATGAATTTAAGAATCTTGGTTGTTGGTGAACATAAGATAGAGGCACACAAAAATTGCACTGACCCTTTTAGTGGGATTGCCACAGATATCCACAGTGAGCCATAATGATTACTAAAATGAGCACTGTAACATCACAATGCCCTTTTCTACTCGCATCACAAAATCATGGAAAGGATGGAGTTTGTGTCATGGTATTGCAACACACGTTTTATCACTTGACACCCACACCCCTTGCATCGTCTGTGAATGCCTCTAGGTTCACATTCCTACATCAATGCCATTTAAATTTAAAAAATGATAAAATAAATATGCTTCTTTCCTTTCAATCCCATTTGAAATTATTAAGCCAGTACAATGACTTGAATTTGCTTTGACTGCAAGATTTGTGCCCTGGATGTGCCATGATTCGCTTGGTCAAAAGATAAAATGAGTTGCCCCGATTAAGCAATTCAAGGTAACTTAAACTGAGTTAGCTCCTCTCAACATCCGTCTGTGTTGGTTGAATTGCTCCCTGGCTGAGTAGCCTAGGAAGCTGTGTGCTGTAGGACAGGGGTCCCCAACTCCGGTCCATGGACCAGTACCAGGCCGCAGCATGCCAGCAACCGGTCCGCACAAACAATCAAAGCCCCATGTGCGAGATGCAGGCAGCACACAAAACCATGCACCCTCCGATCTGCGGGAAAACCTCTCTCCATGGAACCGGTCCCTGGTGCCCAAAAGGTTGGGCACCTCTGCTGTAGGAGTTCCTGCAGGGTTCACTGAAGCCCCCATGTCTACCACACCTTCAGAACCTGACAAAAGGGCTACAGGCTAACCACTTTCAGACAATGCTGGCAGATACCAGGTCTCGTTTTCCAAAGTCACTTAGCCAAAATCATCTCTAACCAAAGAAGGCTCTCCTCTGCCTTCTCCTGCAGAACCTGCTGAAGAAAACTCTCAGATTTCTCCCACAGCACAGGCTCTGCAGGAGAAGGCTGAGAAGGAGAGTGAGTTGATGCAAAACGGTTGCTTCACATTGTTTCCAGAAGTGACAGGTTCATGGTGCTTTGCAAAGCATATTTGAAAGGATTTTGGAAATTTCTTCTAAGCAAATCACTCCTTTGCAAATCTTAGGAACTACATCAGTAATTTCTGGAGATTTCTGGAGGCAGACTCCAGACTCAGGGTGTGTGTATATTTGAAACAAGATGAGAAGGGGGGAAAGAAATACTTCACACTTTGTTACATTTCTTTGTGGGTTTTGTTTCTTGATGGAGCCTATGTAGCACTTGATCATAGCAATTCTAGTAGAAATAGTTTAAAGCATTTGGAGCTTAATGGTAGCCCTCACTCTACCTCTGCTTCCAGTAACCTTTGTAATGGAAACCGACCAATTGTTCACTTCATGTTATTCTACATTGCAACAAAATCAACCAGAATCTACATCAAATTCATGAAATAATGAATTCCTCTGTGTTTCAGGGGGTGTTGTATTCTTTGCCATTTCAGTTTTGATTAACTTTACAAGCTTGATAAGTTAATACTTTCAAAAGAAGCCTTTAATTGGGGAACAAGATAGGCTATATTAAAGGAAAGTATGGAAAAAAATGTGAATAGATGAATGATTTCCCAGTAAAGCTAAAAGTCATTGGGATTCTTTCCCACTTAACAGAATGCCATCATTAGGCAAGCGACTGTGGATGAGATAGGGAGAAGCATTCATTTAGGATATATTGAGACACTAATTTTTTAAAGTAGAAAGTTATTAGATGCCTGCTGTTTGTCATAACACTGTAGAGTTTGGCATTCTCAAAAACAATTCCAGAAATAGCACTTATTTGCAAGCTGCATGATTATGATGCATGATGACCAATATCAGAAACTTATTAAAATGCTCTTGGCCAAATAGTTATACCAGTGGTTCTCAACCTTTTTAATGCCGCGACCCCAACCGGTCGTAAGTCGAGGACTAAACCGGTCGTAAGTCGAGGACTAAACCAGTCGTAAGTCGAGGACTACCCAACCGGTCGTAAGTCGAGGACTTTCCCTGCCCAGGAGCGCGGCGCATGCGTGGTTCCGCACCCTGCGCCGGCCGAGGTGTAGCTGGCAAGCGGCAGAGACGGAGCAGGCCGACCACCAGCTGGCCCAGCCCAAGGGAGGTAAGGCACCCACCGGAAAAGGGGAAAAAATGGCGGACAAAAAAAATAGCGGACAAAAAAAATGGTGAACAGCCTTGCTTGGCGACCCCCATGAAATGGTCGATCAACCCCAAATGGGGTCCCGACCCACAGGTTGAGAACCACTGAGTTATACAATCATATTAATTAAAGTATTCTTAACAACAACAACAACAACAACAATAATAATAATAATAATAATAATAATAATAATAATAATAATAATAATAATAATAATAATAATAATAATAATAATAATAATAATAATATCCACAGTTAATAATAATGGGCCTGCTCTCTCTTTTCCAGTTTTAACACTTCAGCATTAAAACTGCTGGCCGAGGGCCAGGACAAATAAATATTAGCTGGCATGCCAGCAAGAATCCCAATTACTTTATGTGTTCTTTCAGAGGGAGATAATTAACATTTCAAATAAATTGCATGACTGTTGGAGGTAAGTTAGTTGCTTTGAAATGGATCTGGTATGCCCATTTAGATCAGCTGAGATTACAGCCCAAATTATTTATTTAAAATACATATTTCTCTACAGTATTCTATTAATTATGTTGACTTTCTTATAAAGCAATGCATGTCCCTTCCTAAATACATTTTAAAAAGAGGACACAGCACTTAATCCAATATGAATTTAAAGTACTGTACATACATCCAGGTATTTTAGGATATAGTGAATATAATTGGAGCTAATCTTTTATGACTTCCTTGGTTGTCCATATATATGAGTAACTTACACACCTACCTCATTTAAGCATTCTAGCTTTCATGATCTTTAGAATCACATGAGGGTGAAAAGAAATTGGTATTGTAGCTCCATGTTTCTTCTCATCATTCTTTCTTTGTTGAAGCAAATATCTGCAGACAACATCCTAATACTAGACCAGGGGTAGGCAACCTTGGCTCTTTTATGACTTGTGGACTTCAACTCCTAGAATTCCTGAGTCAGCCCCTGTACTAGACCAACAATCAAGCAGTAAAAAAATACCCCAATCAAGGAAAAAACAACTCAGACAAACAATCAAACAGTATACAACAGCTTAATCAAGGAACCATCAACAATACTTCCCCCAACTCTGACAACAGGGCAAGTGACTAGTATATAAAATGAGAGCAAATCCCACTCCCTTCTAGAATAGCTAGTTGGGTAATGAAAAAATTGCAAGAAAACCACCAAGCTCAGAGAGCACCAAGGACCCCACAGTTCAACCCTGAACTGCAAATATTCTTTTCTGCTGGAGTCTCCTCTGTCTATAGAGGCATTCCCCAAAATTGGAGGAGCTTCCTTTTCCAGGATTCCAACATTTCAAGGAGAGACTCATGGGTAGGAATATATTATGTCTTGCAAATAGTCACCTTCCATGGAAGTAGAGTTATATAAATAGCAAAGTAATGTATTTTTGCATTGATTTTCATTTCTTGTCCTTTGATATGTAATTCCTACCCATCCTATGAGAACAGCTGCCTAGGGCTAGAGGTATTTCTGGGAACCAGAAATTCAGTTATAATGATAAACACAGAATCTGTAGGCTGAGCCCGAGGGATGGGTCAAGTGCATCATCAATTTGGAGTCCCTTCATGCCTACAAGAGAGATCTAAGTCCAGTTCTTCTTGAGTTCCGTTGACCCTTATATACCAAATGGCAAATTTGCCTTTGCCATTAGTAGTTCAGATTCTTGCAGAGAATCTGGAATAAATTTGTACTCATTTGAACAACCTTGGTTCCTGGTTTCTTGTGCCTGAGAATATCTGTAATATAGTTACTCACCAGAATATTAAAACTGCCTCCTCCTCCTCCTCCTCCTCTCCCCCCCAACTAGGACATGGAGATAATTCTTTTCAATGTCAGTGTATGTATCTTAGTTGCCTTGAATATCATGCCCACCATATAGAGGAGAGACACCTATAAACACTTGTGTGCCCTGTTTGCTTCTTTTTATTTACAATTCTTCCCCCACTAATTTAATTTGACAAATGGAAAGTACACAAGGACAGACGTGTTCCACAGAAGATGAATCTAAGAAACTAAGCCCCACTCGCTGCTAGAAAGAGTTAAGATTACCAATCCAGTTGCATTTTGTGGTTTGTGTTGTACATATGGAACACTTCCAATCCCTTCACTTAAATTATTAAATGCAAAATTAGTTAGTAGGCTTAGGAATTCATAAAACTGTTCTTTATGAGTAGTCCCTTAATAAAACACAATCTGGGCTGTTTAGAGTAACACGGTGGTTTTTACCCAATGTGCTACTTTGAAGAGAGGCAGGCTGATGCCATTGGCTTTTTCATGTATATTTTAATTTTCTCAACAGAATTAAAAATAATTGTGAAATTGCTGGGGCAACCGAAGAATGGTACTTCTTGTCTATTGGAAAACCTATATAACTGCTTTTAAACTTAAGAACAATCAAACAAAAATCTCAAGGGTCCTTAAACTTGCTTAAATCTTGTTTCTACTATTTCTGCTCTGAACACTTGAAGTAACATCAGCACTTGGAGAAATAAAAATTCTCCACTTGTGTCCTACAAAAATGTAGGGAGTAAAGACATTCTCTTAGTGAATCATAATTCTATAGCTGTTGTTATTACTATTTAGCTTTGTCCCTTGGGAAAACCCATAGTTCATGGGCTCTTATCAGAATGTCCCAGATTCAACCACTGCCATTTCTTGTGTCTGACTAAGAGGTCTCTGGAGATAGAAGTGAGAGCCACAAATGGTGCACTCCTTATTCCTTTAATGTTTAGAAGTAGCCCAGGTGATACGTAACTCACGCTTCGGGAAAATTACAAAGAACATTGGTAAAACTGTCTTCTTCTTTGTCCAATCCTTCTTGGTTACATCTATCATTCTGGCTACTTCTGAACAGGGCTATATAAATCTTATGGAAGCAAGCTATACTTAGCTTTAAAACAATAATCCAGTTGCCATGTTTGACTTTTTGGCCAGCATAAGAAATCTATGCAATGCCTGAAATGGCACGTCTTGATGCAATGGCCAGAGATTCCACCAGTTACCAATTCTGAAGAAATCAGGTGCCTGTTCTCTATTCTGCTATATATGCTGCAAACATTGACTTTTTAAAAATGTGTATATTTCCAGGAAAGCATACATTATTTCCAGAAAAACATTTAATGCACTTAAAAATGTTATAGATATAATTTTCTCTGAATGTGTCTTATAGGTGCACATTTCTGAGAGTGAGATGGGTGGTACCTAAATTTGACACATAAATAAATATAAGTTGGAGACAGAGGGTGGTGAGGAATTTCAGGTCTGAAATGCTAAGAGTCATCATCTACATATGTCTGATTAAGTGAAAGTTACAGTTCCGTGGAGAAAGAGGGAGAGCTGTGAATGCTTCAAGATCAGTTGAAAGAAAGAGATGTGGGTGTAACAACCCATAATTCACTGCAGATGAGCGTTGCCTCTCCTGAGGTAACAACCTTGGAATGCCAACATCCAGAAGTTTGCTGGGTAAATAAGTTGTTTCTAGGCCTTGCAAGCTGTGAAGGAAGCAGCTTTTAAAAGCTGATTCTGAATTGATGATAGATGACTAAACCCAGTGGTGGGATTCAAATATGTGAACAATCGGTTCTCTGTGTAGATGCTGCTTCCGGAAGTCCATTCTGGGCCTGGGCCACAAAAAATTAGCTATCGGTTCTACCAAAGTGGTGTGAACTGGCCGAATCCCACCACTGACTAAACCTACAAAAAAGAGCAGGAAGCCTATCAAGAATCCAACAGACAAATTTAGCAGCACAAATTCAGCAGTATTAATAATGCAATGGTCTCCATTTTTATAGCTTGCATTTGCAGCTTTATTTCAAACTTCAAACAATTTCAACTTATTTCAAATGTTATCAACCTATTTAATAATAGCAATAACAAAAAGCTTATGGTAATGGTCAGTTTTTGCTTGTTTATTTACTTACATAACCATTTTATCCTACAGTGGCAAGATGGTCTCTGTCTTTTATGATCAAAAATATATGATTTGTAAAGTGGGGTATGGGGCAAAAAAAGAGAGGGAAAAATGACCTCAGGCACTAAGTCCTGAAGTTACATTTTTTAAAATCACTCTCAAATGGAATTAATGTAGATGAGATGATCTGATAGAAGGCCACCTTCTTTGGTGATAAGAAGGCCACCTACTGGGCTCTCCTTCCTTCGCTTGATCCTCTGCTTATCTCATGAAGCCTCTTCTCTTCTCCCTCTCTCTTTTTCCATAGTCTTTTTTTCTCTCCCTCTCCCACCAAAACCTCCTCCTTTTATATTCTCTCCTCTCTCCCCTCTCCTCCTTTTCTCTTCTGGGGCTCAGGGAGAACTCCAGCATCAGTCACTACCCCAGTCTCACTCCCCCATGCAGTCACCCATTCCCTGGCTGGCCATTGTACACAGCGCTGATCAACTGGAGCTGCGTGCGCCGATCTGCCAATCCTGGGACCTCTGCTGAGTTCCTGCAGCCCTGTTTCTCCAGCTGACTCTCTCACCCCAAGGCCTGTCTGCTGCTCTCGGTAATAGCAGAGGCTGCTGGAAGTGCCAATCAGCTGGAGCTGTGCATGCTGATCCAGGGCCCTCAGCAGAGCCCCAGTAACACCCCAGCTCCAGCTGACTCTCCCCCAGGCCTCTCTGGTGCTGCTGCCACTTCAGCTCATCAGCACTGCCATCACTTCAGCTCATCCCCTCCCCTGCTACACTTGTCTAGCTCGCATACCACCTGCCAGGTGCCGAAGTACCACTGGTAGTAAATGTACTACTGGTTGAAAAGCCCTGCTATATGCCTCCTTTTCAAGGAAACTAGTGAAACTCGCTTTTCTTATATCGCCTTTATAATCTTTTTCAGTGAACCTGTGTTTGGAAGAAAGTCTTTTGGTATCACACGTAACTGCCTATTTTTGAAGTAAGTCTGCATAGACACCATCCAGTTGGAACTAGTATGCAAGAGAGATCTTTTAACTAAAAAATATTTAAGAGCTACACAGCTCAGAGTGAACCTGAACTTAAAAAAGTGGTAAATGCACATGCCTCCAAGCAAGAAGCTGGCTATATAAATTTGATAATAAGTAAATAAATATAATTTTAGTGAGAAACCACACAGTGAAAACACAGGAAGGAAATATCAATGACAGAGAAAATAGCAGTCATTAGAGAAATAGCATTCAGTGGAGAGATACCCTTTAAAATGATGAGCAGAGCTGAGAGAATAGCAGTGAAAACAAGACAAAAATTTCCAAAGCATAAAAGTAATCAATGGGAAATAACCATCATCAGGGAAATAACTGGATGTTAAGAAAAGTTTTGAGCAATAGGTAGGAGAAGCAAAAACAACAACAACAACAATCACTGGGGCTAGCAATGAGACTGGATATACAAGAAGAGAAGAAGAGAGGAGGATTTTGTTCATGGGCTTTGGGCAACCACAATTCCCAGAATCCTTCAGCATTGGTCATGATTCCTGGGACTTCCAATTGTTATAATTTTGGTTTTTCACCTCTGCTGCAGATATACCATTCCCAATGGCCACATCATATCAGTGCAACTTGTTTGAATGTGTGATCAAATACTGAATGTGGGCATTCCCAAGAAGTGGATATTTTCAATTTTCAGAAGCCCATTCCTTATTTAAAAGCCCTATTGGTGCAGTGGTTAGAATGCAGTATTGCAGGCTAATTCTGCCCACAGCCTAGAGTTCAATCCTGACTGGCTCATGGTTGACTCAGCCTTCCATCCTTCCAAGGTTGGTAAAACGAGGACCCAGATTGTTGGGGGGGGGGGGCAATATGCTGACATTGTAAACTGCTCAGAGAGTGTTGTAAAGCACTATGGAGTGGTATATAAGTCTAAATATTATTGCTATTACTATTAAATAATAGCTAATATTATTTTGTGAACATAGTGAGTTTCATGATTGACCCTTGTTAATATTTGAATGAAAAACATAGGAACTCCCAGGGCTAGAAAGTCTCAGAGATGTAGGCTCGACTGGGAAATGAAAATGATTGTTGATGAAGGCAATGGCTAATGATTTCCATATGGTTCCCTAGAGTGCACCATGGAATCACTAGGAGTCATGTTCAACTCACTGGAGAGTATTCTTTTACATTAAAGAATAAAGAATTCCAGGAAGCTACTGGTGGCCCTGGTGCCCCTGACAATACACTCTTGTTGTAAAATAATGAAGACCTTTTTAAATAGTTCATAGGTTTTTTTTTCTCAATAACCCCAAATCCTATGCAATGTTCTAAAAAGAATGGTGACTTTAGCAGATTCAAGTGTATTGGATTATAGTTAATTAAATGTGGTTATACCATTTGACTTAACTGAGAAGTTAATTAACAATAAATTATTCTAGACACAATACACAGACTAATAGAACTTCCCCTTCCAAACCACAATTTTTACCCTTCCAAACCACAATTTTTACCCATTTAAAATCATTTTGATCTGAGGTGTTCTTCAAGTTACTTGCAGGCCCAAATTTTGGACACTGAAATTGAACGATTGGTTTTAGACTCCTAAAGAAGGTGAGGACAGACTTTTATAATATTGGAAGATTGCTAGACACCTAGTTCTTCCTTTTATTAGATTAGATGTACCTATTTCCTGCAAAGGGGTCTTACATGAGTGATCTAGACTGAGTTCCCAATGTATTGGGAAAGAGTAAACAGAAATCATTTGTTGAAATAACAGATGGGACATTTACTTCATAACTCCTCCATATCTGGAGCCATTCATCACTAGCAGTTCAGAAGATGTTAACAGAAACCATTTCCAAGGAGTGCCCACTAAGATTAATCTGCTCACTGATAGTTATATCCTAGAAGGCAATATTCTATATTATCCACTTCAGTTTTAAAGTGTAAAACACTATTTAGAAGAAGAAAAATTAAACCTCAACAGGACTCTTGTTACTCTACTCAGGTAGATTATTTTAATGAGGCTTGGCTAACAAAACTCCCGGGAAATTTGGAAGATGAACTTCAGTGAACTTCCAGTTTCAGTTTTATAGGCTTCAATTAAGCTCCACTGAACCTGGCACACTTATCTTCCTTACCTGTTCAACATGAGAATGATTTATCTCATGGAAGAGAGTTTGCCTTTTCTGACTAAAAAAAGAATTCCACTGCACATTTAAAAAGACATCTGCATTTGATATTTGATGAAATGACACAAGCAATCAAACTATTCCACGACAAAAGAATTCAGGATGCTTTGATCGCCTATATGTTTCCTCAGCCATAACTCACCAAATGGCAGAGAGAGGTTGCAATCAAACAGAGAAAGATTCAAAACCAACCAGACATGTGAAGTCAACCATTTCAAGCCTATGAAAATGGCCAGGTTTTTCCAGTTGTGGTTTGGCTTTTAATAATATTCTGATGGCCTCGCCGATTCTGTAAGCACATCAGACTGAGAACCATGTTAACCTAATAGCAATAACACTTAGACTTATATACTGCTCCATAGTGCTTTATAGCACTCTCTAGTCTAAGCAGTCTACATATTGCCCCCAACAATCTGGGTTCTCCTTTTACTGACCTCGGAAGGATGGAAGGCTGAATCTACCTTGAGCCAGTCAGGATCGAACTGCTGGCAGTCAGCAAAGTTAGCTTGCAATTCTGCATTTTAATCATTGCACCATCACGGCTCTAACCTCATGGTCTGTTCTTCCTGGTGGCAAAACTACATTCAGCATAGACACCATTTAAAGGGTCTTAGTAGGGGAATGGGGAAGGAGTGATGAGTTTGTGTCTAGACAATATAGCCTATGTAGTTTTATTGTTGAGTCTTTAACAGTGATCCTCCTGCTGGCCTTTAAAATTATAAACTCAACTGCAGGATTCACATGAATCTTTGAGAAATTTTTTTTCATATTAGTTTAATTTAAACAAAAAGTGTCTTTCTATAGTTAAAACTTAGGAACTTTCCACCGTTACTCAAAGATTTAAACGAATGTACTTTAGCCTTCCCGAGAATTAGCAAAGAGATGAATGATCAAAAACTGCAGATTCTTGCCTATTTTAACTATGTTTCTCTGCTTTCCAGGTACCATGCTTGCCTTAGTAAAATCCAAACCATCTCTAAGGTCTTGATCAAGTTTTCCACTTATTATAATTGAAGGAGGGGATATTATTTTTTAAAAGGGGAACAACATAGCTAATCTTTTCTTCAGAGCTCTTTTCTCTTGAAATCAGTTTTGGTCTCATTAGCAGAGTAGACAAAGAACACCAGTGACAGATTTAAAAACCTTTTCACTGGCTCTAAATGAGTACATGGAAATGGGTTAGCACTGAAGCAAGACACAAATCAGAGAGCTAAAGAACCCGAAGACAAAGCACTTTTCCATTTTCAAATCAAAACCCTGCCTATTTTATGAAGCAGGTGATGCTTTATTCATACATTCAGTCAGTGGCCCATAAGAAATAAGCATTCCTAGGGAGGCCAAAGAAATAGAGAGGCAAATGCTTGGAGTTAAATTGAAAGCCCAATAGTCCATGTTCAACTAGAACAAAGGTTTTTGATTTGATTAATGAGAAGAGCATGAAGCATAGAGAATCTCCTCTCAGCATTATTTTTCATTTTCACATACAGTGAGTGGGGTTCTTTACTATAAGCCTAAACAAGCCCATGAACTCATACCATAGTTCATTGCACAAACACACACATCCCAAAATCCTAAAGTTACAGTTGCCGTACATTTAATTTACATTTATTTCTAAGATTTTTATTCTGTCTTTATTACTTTATAGGTGGTGAACATACAGAA